>NW_027469376.1:0-176652 GCF_051020765.1 Lasioglossum baleicum | reverse complement strand
ATAACGCATAACGCATAACGCATAACGCATAACGCATAACGCATAACGCATAACGCATAACGCATAACGCATAACGCATAACGCATAACGCATAACGCATAACGCATAACGCATAACGCATAACGCATAATGCAAAAGTCATAACGCATAACGCATAACGCATAGCGCATAGCGCATAACGCATAACGCATAACGCATAACGCATAACGCATAACGCATAACGCGTAACGCATAACGCATAACGCATAACGCATAACGCATAACGCATAACGCATAACGCATAACGCATAACGCATAACGCATAACGCATAACGCATAACGCATAACGCATAACGCATAACGCATAACGCATAACGCATAATGCAAAAGTCATAACGCATAACGCATAACGCATAGCGCATAACGCATAACGCATAACGCATAACGCATAACGCATAACGCATAACGCATAACGCATAACGCATAACGCATAACGCATAACGCATAACGCATAACGCATAACGCATAACGCATAACGCATAACGCATAACGCATAACGCATAACGCATAACGCATAACGCATAACGTATAACGCATAACGCATAACGCATAACGCATAACGCATAACGCATAACGCATAACGCATAACGCATAACGCATAACGCATAACGCATAACGCATAACGCATAACGCATAACGCATAACCCGTTACGCATAACGCTTAACGCATAACGCATAACGCATAACGCATAACGCATAACGCATAACGCATAACGCATAACGCATAACGCATAACGCATAACCCGTTACGCATAACGCTTAACGCATAACGCATAACGCATAACGCATAACGCATAACGCATAACGCATAACGCATAACGCATAACGCATAACGCATAACGCATAACGCATAACGCATAACGCATAACGCATAACGCATAACGCATAACGCATAACGCATAACGCATAACGCATAACGCATAACGCATAACGCATAACGCATAACGCATAACGCATAACGCATAACGCATAACGCATAACGCATAACGCATAACGCATAACGCATAACGCATAACGCATAACGCATAACGCATAACGCATAACGCATAACGCATAACGCATAACGCATAACGCATAACGCATAACGCATAACGCATAACGCATAACGCATAACGCATAACGCATAACGCATAATGCAAAAGTCATAACGCATAACGCATAACGCATAACGCATAACGCATAACGCATAACGCATAACGCATAACGCATAACGCATAACGCATAACGCATAACGCATAACGCATAACGCATAACGCATAACGCATAACGCATAACGCATAACGCATAACGCATAACGCATAACGCATAACGCATAACGCATAACGCATAACGCATAACGCATAACGCATAACGCATAACGCATAACGCATAACGCATAACGCATAACGCATAACGCATAACGCATAACGCATAACGCATAACGCATAACGCATAACGCATAACGCATAACGCATAACGCATAACGCATAACGCATAACGCATAACGCATAACGCATAACGCATAACGCATAACGCATAACGCATAACGCATAACGCATAACGCATAACGCATAACGCATAACGCATAACGCATAACGCATAACGCATAACGCATAACGCATAACGCATAACGCATAACGCATAACGCATAACGCATAACGCATAACGCATAACGCATAACGCATAACGCATAACGCATAACGCATAACGCATACGCATAACGCATAATGCAAAAGTCATAACGCATAACGCATAACGCATAGCGCATAGCGCATAACGCATAACGCATAACGCATAACGCATAACGCATAACGCATAACGCATAACGCATAACGCATAACGCATAACGCATAACGCATAACGCATAACGCATAACGCATAACGCATAACGCATAACGCATAACGCATAACGCATAACGCATAACGCATAATGCAAAAGTCATAACGCATAGCGCATAACGCATAACGCATAACGCATAACGCATAACGCATAGCGCATAACGCATAACGCATAACGCATAACGCATAACGCATAACGCATAACGCATAATGCAAAAGTCATAACGCATAACGCATAACGCATAGCGCATAACGCATAACGCATAACGCATAACGCATAACGCATAACGCATAACGCATAACGCATAACGCATAACGCATAACGCATAACGCATAACGCATAACGCATAACGCATAACGCATAACGCATAACGCATAACGCATAACGCATAACGCATAACGCATAACGCATAACGCATAACGCATAACGTATAACGCATAACGCATAACGCATAACGCATAACGCATAACGCATAACGCATAACGCATAACGCATAACGCATAACGCATAACGCATAACGCATAACGCATAACGCATAACGCATAACGCATAACGCATAACGCATAACGCATAACGCATAACGCATAACGCATAACGCATAACGCATAACGCATAACGTATAACGCATAACGCATAACGCATAACGCATAACGCATAACGCATAACGCATAACGCATAACGCATAACGCATAACGCATAACGCATAACGCATAACGCATAACGCATAACGCATAACCCGTTACGCATAACGCTTAACGCATAACGCATAACGCATAACGCATAACGCATAACGCATAACGCATAACGCATAACGCATAACGCATAACGCATAACGCATACGCATAACGCATAACGCATAACGCATAACGCATAACGCATAACGCATAACGCATAACGCATAACGCATAACGCATAACGCATAACGCATAACGCATAACGCATAACGCATAACGCATAACGCATAACGCATAACGCATAACGCATAACGCATAACGCATAACGCATAACGCATAACGCATAACGCATAACGCATAACGCATAACGCATAACGCATAACGCATAACGCATAACGCATAACGCATAACGCATAACGCATAACGCATAACGCATAACGCATAACGCATAACGCATAACGCATAACGCATAACGCATAACGCATAACGCATAACGCATAACGCACAACGCATAACGCATAACGCATAACGCATAACGCATAACGCATAACGCATAACGCATAACGCATAACGCATAACGCATAACGCATAACGCATAACGCATAACGCATAACGCATAACGCATAACGCATAACGCATAACGCATAACGCATAACGCATAACGCATAACGCATAACGCATAACGCATAACGCATAACGCATAACGCATAACGCATAACGCATAACGCATAACGCATAACGCATAACGCATAACGCATAACGCATAACGCATAACGCATAACGCATAACGCATAACGCATAACGCATAACGCATAACGCATAACGCATAACGCATAACGCATAACGCATAACGCATAACGCATAACGCATAACGCATAACGCATAACGCATAACGCATAACGCATAACGCATAACGCATAACGCATAACGCATAACGCATAACGCATAACGCATAACGCATAACGCATAACGCATAACGCATAACGCATAACGCATAACGCATAACGCATAACGCATAACGCATAACGCATAACGCATAACGCATAACGCATAACGCATAACGCATAACGCATAACGCATAACGCATAACGCATAACGCATAACGCATAACGCATAACGCATAACGCATAACGCATAACGCATAACGCATAACGCATAACGCATAACGCATAACGCATAACGCATAACGCATAACGCATAACGCATAACGCATAACGCATAACGCATAACGCATAACGCATAACGCATAACGCATAACGCATAACGCATAACGCATAACGCATAACGCATAACGCATAACGCATAACGCATAACGCATAACGCATAACGCATAACGCATAACGCATAACGCATAACGCATAACGCATAACGCATAACGCATAACGCATAACGATAACGCATAACGCATAACGCATAACGCATAATGCAAAAGTCATAACGCATAACGCATAACGCATAACGCATAGCGCATAACGCATAACGCATAACGCATAACGCATAACGCATAACGCATAACGCATAACGCATAACGCATAACGCATAACGCATAACGCATAACGCATAACGCATAACGCATAACGCATAACGCATAACGCATAACGCATAACGCATAACGCATAACGCATAACGCATAACGCATAACGCATAATGCAAAAGTCATAACGCATAACGCATAACGCATAGCGCATAACGCATAACGCATAACGCATAACGCATAACGCATAACGCATAACGCATAACGCATAACGCATAACGCATAACGCATAACGCATAACGCATAACGCATAACGCATAACGCATAACGCATAACGCATAACGCATAACGCATAACGCATAACGCATAACGCATAACGCATAACGCATAACGTATAACGCATAACGCATAACGCATAACGCATAACGCATAACGCATAACGCATAACGCATAACGCATAACGCATAACGCATAACGCATAACGCATAACGCATAACGCATAACCCGTTACGCATAACGCTTAACGCATAACGCATAACGCATAACGCATAACGCATAACGCATAACGCATAACGCATAACGCATAACGCATAACGCATAACGCATAACGCATAACGCATAACGCATAACGCATAACGCATAACGCATAACGCATAACGCATAACGCATAACGCATAACGCATAACGCATAACGCATAACGCATAACGCATAACGCATAACGCATAACGCATAACGCATAACGCATAACGCATAACGCATAACGCATACGCATAACGCATAACGCATAACGCATAACGCATAACGCATAACGCATAACGCATAACGCATAACGCATAACGCATAACGCATAACGCATAACGCATAACGCATAACGCATAACGCATAACGCATAACGCATAACGCATAACGCATAACGCATAACGCATAACGCATAACGCATAACGCATAACGCATAACGCATAACGCATAACGCATAACGCATAACGCATAACGCATAACGCATAACGCATAACGCATAACGCATAACGCATAACGCATAACGCATAACGCATAACGCATAACGCATAACGCATAACGCATAACGCATAACGCATAACGCATAACGCATAACGCATAACGCATAACGCATAACGCATAACGCATAACGCATAACGCATAACGCATAACGCATAACGCATAACGCATAACGCATAACGCATAACGCATAACGCATAACGCATAACGCATAACGCATAACGCATAATGCAAAAGTCATAACGCATAACGCATAACGCATAGCGCATAGCGCATAACGCATAACGCATAACGCATAACGCATAACGCATAACGCATAACGCGTAACGCATAACGCATAACGCATAACGCATAACGCATAACGCATAACGCATAACGCATAACGCATAACGCATAACGCATAACGCATAACGCATAACGCATAACGCATAACGCATAACGCATAACGCATAACGCATAACGCATAACGCATAACGCATAACGCATAACGCATAACGCATAACGCATAACGCATAACGCATAACGCATAACGCATAACGCATAACGCATAACGCATAACGCATAACGCATAACGCATAACGCATAACGCATAACGCATAACGCATAACGCATAACGCATAACGCATAACGCATAACGCATAACGCATAACGCATAACGCATAACGCATAACGCATAACGCATAACGCATAACGCATAACGCATAACGCATAACGCATAACGCATAACGCATAACGCACAACGCATAACGCATAACGCATAACGCATAACGCATAACGCATAACGCATAACGCATAACGAATAACGCATAACGCATAACGCATAACGCATAACGCATAACGCATAACGCATAACGCATAACGCATAACGCATAACGCATAACGCATAACGCATAACGCATAACGCATAACGCATTACGCATAACGCATAACGCATAACGCATAGCCCATAACGCATAACGCATAACGCATAACGCATAATGCAAAAGTCATAACGCATAACGCATAACGCATAACGCATAACGCATAACGCATAACGCATAACGCATAACGCATAACGCATAACGCATAACGCATAACGCATAACGCATAACGCATAACGCATAACGCATAACGCATAACGCATAACGCATAACGCATAACGCATAACGCATAACGCATAACGCATAACGCATAACGCATAACGCATAACGCATAACGCATAACGCATAACGCATAACGCATAACGCATAACGCATAACGCATAACGCATAACGCATAACGCATAACGCATAACGCATAACGCATAACGCATAACGCATAACGCATAACGCATAACGCATAACGCATAACGCATAACGCATAACGCATAACGCATAACGCATAACGCATAACGCATAACGCATAACGCATAACGCATAACGCATAACGCATAACGCATAACGCATAACGCATAACGCATAACGCATAACGCATAACGAATAACGCATAACGCATAACGCATAACGCATAACGCATAACGCATAACGCATAACGCATAACGCATAACGCATAACGCATAACGCATAACGCATAACGCATAACGCATAACGCATAATGCAAAAGTCATAACGCATAACGCATAACGCATAACGCATAACGCATAACGCATAACGCATAACGCATAACGCATAACGCATAACGCATAACGCATAACGCATAACGCATAACGCATAACGCATAACGCATAACGCATAACGCATAACGCATAACGCATAACGCATAACGCATAACGCATAACGCATAACGCATAACGCATAACGCATAACGCATAACGCATAACGCATAACGCATAACGCATAACGCATAACGCATAACGCATAACGCATAACGCATAACGCATAACGCATAACGCATAACGCATAACGCATAACGCATAACGCATAACGCATAACGCATAACGCATAACGCATAACGCATAACGCATAACGCATAACGCATAACGCATAACGCATAACGCATAACGCATAACGCATAACGCATAACGCATAACGCATAACGCATAACGCATAACGCATAACGCATAACGCATAACGCATAACGCATAACGCATAACGCATAACGCATAACGCATAACGCATAACGCATAACGCATAACGCATAACGCATAACGCATAACGCATAACGCATAACGCATAACGCATAACGCATAACGCATAACGCATAACGCATAACGCATAACGCATAACGCATAACGCATAACGCATAACGCATAACGCATAACGCATAACGCATAACGCATAACGCATAACGCATAACGCATAACGCATAACGCATAACGCATAACGCATAACGCATAACGCATAACGCATAACGCATAACGCATAACGCATAACGCATAACGCATAACGCATAACGCATAACGCATAACGCATAACGCATAACGCATAACGCATAACGCATAACGCATAACGCATAACGCATAACGCATAACGCATAACGCATAACGCATAACGCATAACGCATAACGCATAACGCATAACGCATAACGCATAACGCATAACGCATAACGCATAACGCATAACGCATAACGCATAACGCATAACGCATAACGCATAACGCATAACGCATAACGCATAACGCATAACGCATAACGCATAACGCATAACGCATAACGCATAACGCATAACGCATAACGCATAACGCATAACGCATAACGCATAACGCATAACGCATAACGCATAACGCATAACGCATAACGCATAACGCATAACGCATAACGCATAACGCATAACGCATAACGCATAACGCATAACGCATAACGCATAACGCATAACGCATAACGCATAACGCATAACGCATAACGCATAACGCATAACGCATAACGCATAACGCATAACGCATAACGAATAACGCATAACGCATAACGCATAACGCATAACGCATAACGCATAACGCATAACGCATAACGCATAACGCATAACGCATAACGCATAACGCATAACGCATAACGCATAATGCAAAAGTCATAACGCATAACGCATAACGCATAACGCATAACGCATAACGCATAACGCATAACGCATAACGCATAACGCATAACGCATAACGCATAACGCATAACGCATAACGCATAACGCATAACGCATAACGCATAACGCATAACGCATAACGCATAACGCATAACGCATAACGCATAACGCATAACGCATAACGCATAACGCATAATGCAAAAGTCATAACGCATAACGCATAACGCATAGCGCATAACGCATAACGCATAACGCATAACGCATAACGCATAACGCATAACGCATAACCCGTTACGCATAACGCTTAACGCATAACGCATAACGCATAACGCATAACGCATAACGCATAACGCATAACGCATAACGCATAACGCATAACGCATAACGCATAACGCATAAGGCATAACGCATAACGCATAACGCATAACGCATAACGCATAACGCATAACGCATAACGCATAACGCATAACGCATAACGCATAACGCATAACGCATAACGCATAACGCATAACGCATAACGCATAACGCATAACGCATAACGCATAACGCATAACCCATAACCCATAACCCATAATCCATAACCCATAACCCATAACCCATAAACCATAACCCATAACCCATAACCCATAACCCATAACCCATAACCATAACGCATAACGCATAACGCATAACGCATAACGCATAACGCATAACGCATAACGCATAACGCATAACGCATAACGCATAACGCATAACGCATAACGCATAACGCATAACGCATAACGCATAACGCATAACGCATAACGCATAACGCATAACGCATAACGCATAACGCATAACGCATAACGCATAACGCATAACGCATAACGCATAACGCATAACGCATAACGCATTACGCATAACCCATGACGCATAACTCATAACGCATAACGCATAACGCATAACGCATTACGCATAACGCATAACGCATAACGCATAACGCATAACGCATAACCCATAACGCATAACGCATGACGCATAACGCATGACGCATAACCCATAACGCATAACACATAACGCATAACGTATAACGCATAACGCATAACGCATAACGCATAACGCATAACGCATTGCGCATTACGCATTACGCATAACCCATGACGCATAACGCATAACGCATAACGCATAACGCATAACGCATAACGCATAACGCATAACGCATAACGCATAACGCATAACGCATAACGCATAACGCATAACGCATAACGCATAACGCATAACGCATAACGCATAACGCATAACGCATAACGCATAACGCATAACGCATAACGCATAACGCATAACGCATAACGCAAAACGCATAACGCATAACGCATAACGCATAACGCATGACGCATAACCCATAACGCATAACACATAACGCAAAACGCATAACGCATAACTTATAATGCATTACGCATAATCCATAGCGGATAACGCATAACCCATAGCGCATGACGCATAACGCAAAGCCGATAACGCATAACGCATAACGCATAACGCATAACGCATAACGCATAACGCATAACGCATAACGCATAACGCATAACGCATAACGCATAACGCATAACGCATAACGCATTACGCATAACCCATGACGCATAACTCATAACGCATAACGCATAACGCATTACGCATAACGCATAACGCATAACGCATAACCCATAACGCATAACGCATGACGCATAACGCATGACGCATAACGCATAACGCATAACGCATAACGCATAACGCATAACGCATAACGCATAACGCATAACGCATAACGCACAACGCATTACGCATAACGCATAACGCATAACGCATAACGCATAACCCATAACGCATAACGCATGACGCATAACGCATGACGCATAACTCATAACGCATAACACATAACGCATAACGCATAACGCATAACGCATAACGCATAACGCATAACGCATAACGCATAACACATAACGCATAACGCAAAACGCATAACGCATAACGCATAACGCATAACGCATGACGCATAACCCATAACGCATAACACATAACGCAAAACGCATAACTTATAATGCATTACGCATAATCCATAGCGGATAACGCATAACCCATAGCGCATGACGCATAACACAAAGCCGATAACGCATAACGCATAACGCATAACGCATAACGCATAACGCATAACGCATAACGCATAACGCATAACGCATAACGCATAATGCATAACGCATAACGCATAACGCATAACGCATAACACATAACGCATAACGCATAACGCATAACGCATAATCCATAACGGATAACGCATAACCCATAACGCATGACGCATAACGCAAAGCCGATAAAGCATAACGCATAACGCATAACGCATAACGCATACCGCATAACGCATAACGCATAACGCATAACGCATAACGCATAACGCATAACCCATAACGCATAACGCATAACGCATAACGCATAACGCATAACGCATAACGCATAACACATAACGCAAAACGCATAACGCATAACTTATAATGCATTACGCATAATCCATAGCGGATAACGCATAACCCATAGCGCATGACGCATAACGCAAAGCCGATAACGCATAACGCATAACGCATAACGCATAACGCATAAAGCATAATCCATAACGCATAACGCATAACGCATAACGCATAATCCATAACGGATAACGCATAACTCATAACGCATGACGCATAACGCAAAGCCGATAAAGCATAACGCATAACGCATAACGCATAACGCATACCGCATAACGCATAACGCATAACGCATAACGCATAACGCATAACGCATAACGCATAACGCATAACGCATAACGCATAACGCATAACGCATAACGCATAACGCATAACGCATAACGCATAACGCATAACGCATAACGCATAACGCATAACGCATAACGCATAACGCATAACGCATAACGCATAACGCATAACGCATAACGCATAACGCATAACGCATAACGCATAACGCATAACGCATAACGCATAACGCATAACGCATAACGCATAACGCATAACGCATAACGCATAACGCATAACGCATAACGCATAACGCATAACCCATAACGCATAACGCATGACGCATTACCCATAACGCATAACACATAACGCAAAACACATAACGCATAACGCATAACGCATAATGCATAACGCATAACGCATAACGCATAACGCATAACGCATAACGCATAACGCATAACGCATAACGCATAACGCATAACTCATAACGCATAACGCATAACGCATAACGCATAACGCATAACGCATAACGCATAACGCACAACGCATTACGCATAACGCATAACCCATAACGCATAACGCATTACCCATAACGCATAACACATAACGCAAAACACATAACGCATAACGCATAACGCATAATGCATAACGCATAACGCATAACGCATAACGCATAACGCATAACGCATAACGCATAACGCATAACGCATAACGCATAACGCATAACGCATAACGCATAACGCATAACGCATAACGCATAACGCATAACGCATAACGCATAACGCATAACGCATAACGCATAACGCATAACGCATAACGCATAACGCATAACGCATAACGCATAACGCATAACGCACAACGCATTACGCATAACGCATAACGCATAACGCATAACGCATAACCCATAACGCATAACGCATGACGCATAACGCATGACGCATAACTCATAACGCATAACACATAACGCATAACGTATAACGCATAACGCATAACGCATAACGCATAACGCATAACACATAACGCATTACGCATTACGCATAACCCATGACGCATAACTCATAACGCATAACGCATAACGCATAACGCATAACGCATAACGCATAACGCATAACGCATAACGCATAACGCATAACGCATAACGCACAACGCATTACGCATAACGCATAACCCATAACGCATAACGCATTACCCATAACGCATAACACATAACGCAAAACACATAACGCATAACGCATAACGCATAATGCATAACGCATAACGCATAACGCATAACGCATAACGCATAACGCATAACGCATAACGCATAACGCATAACGCATAACGCATAACGCATAACGCATAACGCATAACGCATAACGCATAACGCATAACGCATAACGCATAACGCATAACGCATATCGCATAATGCATAACGCATAACGCATAACGCATAACGCATAACGCATAACGCATAACGCATAACGCATAACGCATAACGCATAACCCATAACGCATAACACATGACGCATTACCCATAACGCATAACACATAACGCAAAACACATAACGCATAACGCATAACGCATAATGCATAACGCATAACGCATAACGCATAACGCATAACGCATAACGCATAACGCATAACGCATAACGCATAACGCATAACGCATAACGCATAACGCATAACGCATAACGCATAACGCATAACGCATAACGCATAACGCATAACGCATAACGCATAACGCACAACGCATTACGCATAACGCATAACCCATAACGCATAACGCATTACCCATAACGCATAACACATAACGCAAAACACATAACGCATAACGCATAACGCATAATGCATAACGCATAACGCATAACGCATAACGCATAACGCATAACGCATAACGCATAACGCATAACGCATAACGCATAACGCATAACGCATAACGCATAACGCATAACGCATAACGCATAACGCATAACGCATAACGCACAACGCATTACGCATAACGCATAACGCATAACGCATAACGCATAACCCATAACGCATAACGCATGACGCATAACGCATGACGCATAACTCATAACGCATAACACATAACGCATAACGTATAACGCATAACGCATAACGCATAACGCATAACGCATAACACATAACGCATTACGCATTACGCATAACCCATGACGCATAACTCATAACGCATAACGCATAACGCATAACGCATAACGCATAACGCATAACGCATAACGCATAACGCATAACGCATAACGCATAACGCATAACGCATAACGCATAACGCACAACGCATTACGCATAACGCATAACCCATAACGCATAACGCATTACCCATAACGCATAACACATAACGCAAAACACATAACGCATAACGCATAACGCATAATGCATAACGCATAACGCATAACGCATAACGCATAACGCATAACGCATAACGCATAACGCATAACGCATAACGCATAACGCATAACGCATAACGCATAACCCATAACGCATAACGCATGACGCATTACCCATAACGCATAACACATAACGCAAAACACATAACGCATAACGCATAACGCATAATGCATAACGCATAACGCATAACGCATAACGCATAACGCATAACGCATAACGCATAACGCATAACGCATAACGCATAACGCATAACGCATAACGCATAACGCATAACGCATAACGCATAACGCATAACGCATAACGCATAACGCACAACGCATTACGCATAACGCATAACCCATAACGCATAACGCATTACCCATAACGCATAACACATAACGCAAAACACATAACGCATAACGCATAACGCATAATGCATAACGCATAACGCATAACGCATAACGCATAACGCATAACGCATAACGCATAACGCATAACGCATAACGCATAACGCATAACGCATAACGCATAACGCATAACGCATAACGCATAACGCATAACGCATAACGCATAACGCATAACGCATAACGCACAACGCATTACGCATAACGCATAACGCATAACGCATAACGCATAACCCATAACGCATAACGCATGACGCATAACGCATGACGCATAACTCATAACGCATAACACATAACGCATAACGTATAACGCATAACGCATAACGCATAACGCATAACGCATAACACATAACGCATTACGCATTACGCATAACCCATGACGCATAACTCATAACGCATAACGCATAACGCATAACGCATAACGCATAACGCATAACGCATAACGCATAACGCATAACGCATAACGCATAACGCATAACGCATAACGCATAACGCACAACGCATTACGCATAACGCATAACCCATAACGCATAACGCATTACCCATAACGCATAACACATAACGCAAAACACATAACGCATAACGCATAACGCATAATGCATAACGCATAACGCATAACGCATAACGCATAACGCATAACGCATAACGCATAACGCATAACGCATAACGCATAACGCATAACGCATAACGCATAACGCATAACGCATAACGCATAACGCATAACGCATAACGCATAACGCATAACGCATAACGCATAACGCATAACGCATAACGCATAACGCATAACGCATAACGCATAACGCATAACGCATAACGCATAACGCATAACGCATAACGCATAACGCATAACGCATAACGCATAACGCATAACGCATAACGCATAACGCATAACGCATAACGCATAACGCATAACGCATAACGCATAACGCATAACGCATAACGCATAACGCATAACGCATAACGCATAACGCATAACGCATAACGCATAACGCATAACGCATAACGCATGACGCATAACGCATAACGCATAACGCATAACGCATAACGCATAACGCATAACGCATAACGCATAACGCATAACGCATAACGCATAACGCATAACGCATAACGCATAACGCATAACGCATAACGCATAACCCATAACCCATAACCCATAACCCATAACCCATAACCCATAACCCATAAACCATAACCCATAACCCATAACCCATAACCCATAACCCATAACGCATAACGCATAACGCATAACGCATAACGCATAACGCATAACGCATAACGCATAACGCATAACGCATAACGCATAACACATAACGCATTACGCATTACGCATAACCCATGACGCATAACTCATAACGCATAACGCATAACGCATAACGCATAACGCATAACGCATAACACATAACGCAAAACACATAACGCATAACGCATAACGCATAATGCATAACGCATAACGCATAACGCATAACGCATAACGCATAACGCATAACGCATAACGCATAACGCATAACGCATAACGCATAACGCATAACGCATAACGCATAACGCATAACGCATAACGCATAACGCATAACGCATAACGCATAACGCATAACGCATAACGCATAACGCATAACGCATAACGCATAACGCATAACGCATAACGCATAACGCATAACGCATAACGCATAACGCATAACGCATAACGCATAACGCATAACGCATAACGCATAACGCATAACGCATAACGCATAACGCATAACGCATAACGCATAACGCATAACGCATAACGCATAACGCATAACGCATAACGCATAACGCATAACGCATAACGCATAACGCATAACGCATAACGCATGACGCATAACGCATAACGCATAACGCATAACGCATAACGCATAACGCATAACGCATAACGCATAACGCATAACGCATAACGCATAACGCATAACGCATAACGCATAACGCATAACGCATAACGCATAACGCATAACCCATAACCCATAACCCATAACCCATAACCCATAACCCATAACCCATAAACCATAACCCATAACCCATAACCCATAACCCATAACCCATAACGCATAACGCATAACGCATAACGCATAACGCATAACGCATAACGCATAACGCATAACGCATAACGCATAACGCATAACGCATAACGCATAACGCATAACGCATAACGCATAACGCATAACGCATAACGCATAACGCATAACGCATAACGCATAACGCATAACGCATAACGCATAACGCATAACGCATAACGCATAACGCATAACGCATAACGCATAACGCATAACGCATAACGCATAACGCATAACGCATTACGCATAACCCATGACGCATAACTCATAACGCATAACGCATAACGCATAACGCATTACGCATAACGCATAACGCATAACGCATAACGCATAACGCATAACCCATAACGCATAACGCATGACGCATAACGCATGACGCATAACCCATAACGCATAACACATAACGCATAACGTATAACGCATAACGCATAACGCATAACGCATAACGCATTGCGCATTACGCATTACGCATAACCCATGACGCATAACGCATAACGCATAACGCATAACGCATAACGCATAACGCATAACGCATAACGCATAACGCATAACGCATAACGCATAACGCATAACGCATAACGCATAACGCATAACGCATAACGCATAACGCATAACGCAAAACGCATAACGCATAACGCATAACGCATAACGCATGACGCATAACCCATAACGCATAACACATAACGCAAAACGCATAACGCATAACTTATAATGCATTACGCATAATCCATAGCGGATAACGCATAACCCATAGCGCATGACGCATAACGCAAAGCCGATAACGCATAACGCATAACGCATAACGCATAACGCATAACGCATAACGCATAACGCATAACGCATAACGCATAACGCATAACGCATAACGCATAACGCATAACGCATAACGCATAACGCATTACGCATAACCCATGACGCATAACTCATAACGCATAACGCATAACGCATTACGCATAACGCATAACGCATAACGCATAACCCATAACGCATAACGCATGACGCATAACGCATGACGCATAACCCATAACGCATAACACATAACGCATAACGTATAACGCATAACGCATAACGCATAACGCATAACGCATAACGCATAACGCATAACGCATAACGCATAACGCATAACGCATAACGCATTACGCATTACGCATTACGCATAACCCATGACGCATAACGCATAACGCATAACGCATAACGCATAACGCATAACGCATAACGCATAACGCATAACGCATAACGCATAACGCATAACGCATAACGCATAACGCATAACGCATAACGCATAACGCATAACGCATAACGCATAACGCATAACGCATAACGCATAACGCATAACGCATAACGCATAACGCATAACGCATAACGCATAACGCATAACGCATAACGCATAACGCATAACGCATAACGCATAACGCATAACGCATAACGCATAACGCATAACGCATAACGCATAACGCATAACGCATAACGCATAACACATAACGCATAACGCAAAACGCATAACGCATAACGCATAACGCATAACGCATGACGCATAACCCATAACGCATAACACATAACGCAAAACGCATAACTTATAATGCATTACGCATAATCCATAGCGGATAACGCATAACCCATAGCGCATGACGCATAACACAAAGCCGATAACGCATAACGCATAACGCATAACGCATAACGCATAACGCATAACGCATAACGCATAACGCATAACGCATAACACATAACGCATAACGCAAAACGCATAACGCATAACGCATAACGCATAACGCATGACGCATAACCCATAACGCATAACACATAACGCAAAACGCATAACTTATAATGCATTACGCATAATCCATAGCGGATAACGCATAACCCATAGCGCATGACGCATAACACAAAGCCGATAACGCATAACGCATAACGCATAACGCATAACGCATAACGCATAACGCATAACGCATAACGCATAACGCATAACGCATAACGCATAACGCATAATGCATAACGCATAACGCATAACGCATAACGCATAACACATAACGCATAACGCATAACGCATAACGCATAATCCATAACGGATAACGCATAACCCATAACGCATGACGCATAACGCAAAGCCGATAAAGCATAACGCATAACGCATAACGCATAACGCATACCGCATAACGCATAACGCATAACGCATAACGCATAACGCATAACGCATAACGCATAACCCATAACGCATAACGCATAACGCATAACGCATAACGCATAACGCATAACGCATAACGCATAACACATAACGCAAAACGCATAACGCATAACTTATAATGCATTACGCATAATCCATAGCGGATAACGCATAACCCATAGCGCATGACGCATAACGCAAAGCCGATAACGCATAACGCATAACGCATAACGCATAACGCATAACGCATAAAGCATAATCCATAACGCATAACGCATAACGCATAACGCATAATCCATAACGGATAACGCATAACTCATAACGCATGACGCATAACGCAAAGCCGATAAAGCATAACGCATAACGCATAACGCATAACGCATACCGCATAACGCATAACGCATAACGCATAACGCATAACGCATAACCCATAACGCATAACGCATGACGCATTACCCATAACGCATAACACATAACGCAAAACACATAACGCATAACGCATAACGCATAATGCATAACGCATAACGCATAACGCATAACGCATAACGCATAACGCATAACGCATAACGCATAACGCATAACGCATAACGCATAACGCATAACGCGTAACGCATAACGCATAACGCATAACGCATAACGCATAACGCATAACGCATAACGCATAACGCATAACGCATAACGCATAACGCATAACGCATAACGCATAACGCATAACGCATAACGCATAACGCATAACGCATAATGCATAACGCATAACGCATAACGCATAACGCATAACGCATAACGCATAACGCATAACGCATAACGCATAACGCATAACGCATAACGCATAACGCATAACGCATAACGCATAACGCATAACGCATAACGCATAACGCATAACGCATAACGCATAACGCATAACGCATAACGCATAACCCATAACGCATAACGCATGACGCATTACCCATAACGCATAACACATAACGCAAAACACATAACGCATAACGCATAACGCATAATGCATAACGCATAACGCATAACGCATAACGCATAACGCATAACGCATAACGCATAACGCATAACGCATAACGCATAACGCATAACGCATAACGCATAACGCATAACGCATAACGCATAACGCATAACGCATAACGCATAACGCATAACGCATAACGCATAACGCATAACGCATAACGCATAACGCATAACGCATAACGCATAACGCATAACGCATAACGCATAACGCATAACGCATAACGCATAACGCATAACGCATAACGCATAACGCATAACGCATAACGCATAACCCATAACGCATAACGCATGACGCATTACCCATAACGCATAACACATAACGCAAAACACATAACGCATAACGCATAACGCATAATGCATAACGCATAACGCATAACGCATAACGCATAACGCATAACGCATAACGCATAACGCATAACGCATAACGCATAACGCATAACGCATAACGCATAACGCATAACGCATAACGCATAACGCATAACGCATAACGCATAACGCATAACGCATAACGCATAACGCATAACGCATAACGCATAACGCATAACGCATAACGCATAACGCATAACGCATAACGCATAACGCATAACGCATAACGCATAACCCATAACGCATAACGCATGACGCATTACCCATAACGCATAACACATAACGCAAAACACATAACGCATAACGCATAACGCATAACGCATAACGCATAACGCATAACGCATAACGCATAACGCATAACGCATAACGCATAACGCATAACGCATAACGCATAACGCATAACGCATAACGCATAACGCATAACGCATAACGCATAACGCATAACGCATAACGCATAACGCATAACGCATAACGCATAACGCATAACGCATAACGCATAACGCATAACGCATAACGCATAACGCATAACGCATAACGCATAACGCATAACGCATAACGCATAACGCATAACGCATAACGCATAACGCATAACGCATAACGCATAACGCATAACGCATAACGCATAACGCATAACGCATAACGCATAACGCATAACGCATAACGCATAACGCATAACCCATAACGCATAACGCATGACGCATTACCCATAACGCATAACACATAACGCAAAACACATAACGCATAACGCATAACGCATAATGCATAACGCATAACGCATAACGCATAACGCATAACGCATAACGCATAACGCATAACGCATAACGCATAACGCATAACGCATAACGCATAACGCATAACGCATAACGCATAACGCATAACGCATAACGCATAACGCATAACGCATAACGCATAACGCATAACGCATAACGCATAACGCATAACGCATAACGCATAACGCATAACGCATAACGCATAACGCATAACGCATAACGCATAACGCATAACGCATAACCCATAACGCATAACGCATGACGCATTACCCATAACGCATAACACATAACGCAAAACACATAACGCATAACGCATAACGCATAACGCATAACGCATAACGCATAACGCATAACGCATAACGCATAACGCATAACGCATAACGCATAACGCATAACGCATAACGCATAACGCATAACGCATAACGCATAACGCATAACGCATAACGCATAACGCATAACGCATAACGCATAACGCATAACGCATAACGCATAACGCATAACGCATAACGCATAACGCATAACGCATAACGCATAACGCATAACGCATAACGCATAACGCATAACGCATAACGCATAACGCATAACGCATAACGCATAACGCATAACGCATAACGCATAACGCATAACGCATAACGCATAACGCATAACGCATAACGCATAACGCATAACGCATAACGCATAACGCATAACGCATAACGCATAACGCATAACGCATAACGCATAACGCATAACCCATAACGCATAACGCATGACGCATTACCCATAACGCATAACACATAACGCAAAACACATAACGCATAACGCATAACGCATAATGCATAACGCATAACGCATAACGCATAACGCATAACGCATAACGCATAACGCATAACGCATAACGCATAACGCATAACGCATAACGCATAACGCATAACGCATAACGCATAACGCATAACGCATAACGCATAACGCATAACGCATAACGCATAACGCATAACGCATAACGCATAACGCATAACGCATAACGCATAACGCATAACGCATAACGCATAACGCATAACGCATAACGCATAACGCATAACGCATAACGCATAACGCATAACGCATAACGCATAACGCATAACGCATAACGCATAACGCATAACGCATAACGCATAACGCATAACGCATAACGCATAACGCATAACGCATAACGCATAACGCATAACGCATAACGCATAACGCATAACGCATAACGCATAACGCATAACGCATAACCCATAACGCATAACGCATGACGCATTACCCATAACGCATAACACATAACGCAAAACACATAACGCATAACGCATAACGCATAACGCATAACGCATTACCCATAACGCATAACACATAACGCAAAACACATAACGCATAACGCATAACGCATAATGCATAACGCATAACGCATAACGCATAACGCATAACGCATAACGCATAACGCATAACGCATAACGCATAACGCATAACGCATAACGCATAACGCATAACGCATAACGCATAACGCATAACGCATAACGCATAACGCATAACGCATAACGCATAACGCATAACGCATAACGCATAACGCATAACGCATAACGCATAACGCATAACGCATAACGCATAACGCATAACGCATAACGCATAACGCATAACGCATAACGCATAACGCATAACGCATAACGCATAACGCATAACGCATAACCCATAACGCATAACGCATGACGCATTACCCATAACGCATAACACATAACGCAAAACACATAACGCATAACGCATAACGCATAATGCATAACGCATAACGCATAACGCATAACGCATAACGCATAACGCATAACGCATAACGCATAACGCATAACGCATAACGCATAACGCATAACGCATAACGCATAACGCATAACGCATAACGCATAACGCATAACGCATAACGCATAACGCATAACGCATAACGCATAACGCATAACGCATAACGCATAACGCATAACGCATAACGCATAACGCATAACGCATAACGCATAACGCATAACGCATAACGCATAACGCATAACGCATAACCCATAACGCATAACGCATGACGCATTACCCATAACGCATAACACATAACGCAAAACACATAACGCATAACGCATAACGCATAACGCATAACGCATAACGCATAACGCATAACGCATAACGCATAACGCATAACGCATAACGCATAACGCATAACGCATAACGCATAACGCATAACGCATAACGCATAACGCATAACGCATAACGCATAACGCATAACGCATAACGCATAACGCATAACGCATAACGCATAACGCATAACGCATAACGCATAACGCATAACGCATAACGCATAACGCATAACGCATAACGCATAACGCATAACGCATAACGCATAACGCATAACGCATAACGCATAACGCATAACGCATAACGCATAACGCATAACGCATAACGCATAACGCATAACGCATAACGCATAACGCATAACGCATAACGCATAACGCATAACGCATAACGCATAACGCATAACGCATAACGCATAACCCATAACGCATAACGCATGACGCATTACCCATAACGCATAACACATAACGCAAAACACATAACGCATAACGCATAACGCATAATGCATAACGCATAACGCATAACGCATAACGCATAACGCATAACGCATAACGCATAACGCATAACGCATAACGCATAACGCATAACGCATAACGCATAACGCATAACGCATAACGCATAACGCATAACGCATAACGCATAACGCATAACGCATAACGCATAACGCATAACGCATAACGCATAACGCATAACGCATAACGCATAACGCATAACGCATAACGCATAACGCATAACGCATAACGCATAACGCATAACGCATAACGCATAACGCATAACGCATAACGCATAACGCATAACGCATAACGCATAACGCATAACGCATAACGCATAACGCATAACGCATAACGCATAACGCATAACGCATAACGCATAACGCATAACGCATAACGCATAACGCATAACGCATAACGCATAACGCATAACGCATAACGCATAACGCATAACGCATAACGCATAACGCATAACGCATAACGCATAACGCATAACGCATAACGCATAACGCATAACGCATAACACATAACGCATAACGCATAACGCATAACGCATAACGCATAACGCATAACGCATAACGCACAACGCATTACGCATAACGCATAACCCATAACGCATAACGCATTACCCATAACGCATAACACATAACGCAAAACACATAACGCATAACGCATAACGCATAATGCATAACGCATAACGCATAACGCATAACGCATAACGCATAACGCATAACGCATAACGCATAACGCATAACGCATAACGCATAACGCATAACGCATAACGCATAACGCATAACGCATAACGCATAACGCATAACGCATAACGCATAACGCATAACGCATAACGCACAACGCATTACGCATAACGCATAACGCATAACGCATAACGCATAACCCATAACGCATAACGCATGACGCATAACGCATGACGCATAACTCATAACGCATAACACATAACGCATAACGTATAACGCATAACGCATAACGCATAACGCACAACGCATAACACATAACGCATTACGCATTACGCATAACCCATGACGCATAACTCATAACGCATAACGCATAACGCATAACGCATAACGCATAACGCATAACGCATAACGCATAACGCATAACGCATAACGCATAACGCATAACGCATAACGCATAACGCATAACGCATAACGCATAACGCACAACGCATTACGCATAACGCATAACCAATAACGCATAACGCATTACCCATAACGCATAACACATAACGAAAACACATAACGCATAACGCATAACGCATAATGCATAACGCATAACGCATAACGCATAACGCATAACGCATAACGCATAACGCATAACGCATAACGCATAACGCATAACGCATAACGCATAACGCATAACGCATTACGCATAACCCATGACGCATAACTCATAACGCATAACGCATAACGCATAACGCATTACGCATAACGCATAACGCATAACGCATAACGCATAACGCATAACCCATAACGCATAACGCATGACGCATAACGCATGACGCATAACCCATAACGCATAACACATAACGCATAACGTATAACGCATAACGCATAACGCATAACGCATAACGCATAACGCATAACGCATTGCGCATTACGCATTACGCATAACCCATGACGCATAACGCATAACGCATAACGCATAACGCATAACGCATAACGCATAACGCATAACGCATAACGCATAACGCATAACGCATAACGCATAACGCATAACGCATAACGCAAAACGCATAACGCATAACGCATAACGCATAACGCATGACGCATAACCCATAACGCATAACACATAACGCAAAACGCATAACGCATAACTTATAATGCATTACGCATAATCCATAGCGGATAACGCATAACCCATAGCGCATGACGCATAACGCAAAGCCGATAACGCATAACGCATAACGCATAACGCATAACGCATAACGAATAACGCATAACGCATAACGCATAACGCATAACGCATAACGCATAACGCATAACGCATTACGCATAACCCATGACGCATAACTCATAACGCATAACGCATAACGCATTACGCATAACGCATAACGCATAACGCATAACCCATAACGCATAACGCATGACGCATAACGCATGACGCATAACCCATAACGCATAACACATAACGCATAACGTATAACGCATAACGCATAACGCATAACGCATAACGCATAACGCATAACGCATAACGCATAACGCATAACGCATAACGCATTACGCATTACGCATTACGCATAACCCATGACGCATAACGCATAACGCATAACGCATAACGCATAACGCATAACGCATAACGCATAACGCATAACGCATAACGCATAACGCATAACACATAACGCATAACGCAAAACGCATAACGCATAACGCATAACGCATAACGCATGACGCATAACCCATAACGCATAACACATAACGCAAAACGCATAACTTATAATGCATTACGCATAATCCATAGCGGATAACGCATAACCCATAGCGCATGACGCATAACACAAAGCCGATAACGCATAACGCATAACGCATAACGCATAACGCATAACGCATAACGCATAACGCATAACGCATAACACATAACGCATAACGCAAAACGCATAACGCATAACGCATAACGCATAACGCATGACGCATAACCCATAACGCATAACACATAACGCAAAACGCATAACTTATAATGCATTACGCATAATCCATAGCGGATAACGCATAACCCATAGCGCATGACGCATAACACAAAGCCGATAACGCATAACGCATAACGCATAACGCATAACGCATAACGCATAACGCATAACGCATAACGCATAACGCATAACGCATAACGCATAACGCATAACGCATAATGCATAACGCATAACGCATAACGCATAACGCATAACACATAACGCATAACGCATAACGCATAACGCATAATCCATAACGGATAACGCATAACCCATAACGCATGACGCATAACGCAAAGCCGATAAAGCATAACGCATAACGCATAACGCATAACGCATACCGCATAACGCATAACGCATAACGCATAACGCATAACGCATAACGCATAACGCATAACCCATAACGCATAACGCATAACGCATAACGCATAACGCATAACGCATAACGCATAACGCATAACACATAACGCAAAACGCATAACGCATAACTTATAATGCATTACGCATAATCCATAGCGGATAACGCATAACCCATAGCGCATGACGCATAACGCAAAGCCGATAACGCATAACGCATAACGCATAACGCATAACGCATAACGCATAAAGCATAATCCATAACGCATAACGCATAACGCATAACGCATAATCCATAACGGATAACGCATAACTCATAACGCATGACGCATAACGCAAAGCCGATAAAGCATAACGCATAACGCATAACGCATAACGCATACCGCATAACGCATAACGCATAACGCATAACGCATAACCCATAACGCATAACGCATGACGCATTACCCATAACGCATAACACATAACGCAAAACACATAACGCATAACGCATAACGCATAATGCATAACGCATAACGCATAACGCATAACGCATAACGCATAACGCATAACGCATAACGCATAACGCATAACGCATAACGCGTAACGCATAACGCATAACGCATAACGCATAACGCATAACGCATAACGCATAACGCATAACGCATAACGCATAACGCATAACGCATAACGCATAACGCATAACGCATAACGCATAACGCATAATGCATAACGCATAACGCATAACGCATAACGCATAACGCATAACGCATAACGCATAACGCATAACGCATAACGCATAACGCATAACGCATAACGCATAACGCATAACGCATAACGCATAACGCATAACGCATAACGCATAACGCATAACGCATAACGCATAACGCATAACGCATAACCCATAACGCATAACGCATGACGCATTACCCATAACGCATAACACATAACGCAAAACACATAACGCATAACGCATAACGCATAATGCATAACGCATAACGCATAACGCATAACGCATAACGCATAACGCATAACGCATAACGCATAACGCATAACGCATAACGCATAACGCATAACGCATAACGCATAACGCATAACGCATAACGCATAACGCATAACGCATAACGCATAACGCATAACGCATAACGCATAACGCATAACGCATAACGCATAACGCATAACGCATAACGCATAACGCATAACGCATAACGCATAACGCATAACGCATAACGCATAACGCATAACGCATAACGCATAACGCATAACCCATAACGCATAACGCATGACGCATTACCCATAACGCATAACACATAACGCAAAACACATAACGCATAACGCATAACGCATAATGCATAACGCATAACGCATAACGCATAACGCATAACGCATAACGCATAACGCATAACGCATAACGCATAACGCATAACGCATAACGCATAACGCATAACGCATAACGCATAACGCATAACGCATAACGCATAACGCATAACGCATAACGCATAACGCATAACGCATAACGCATAACGCATAACGCATAACGCATAACGCATAACGCATAACGCATAACGCATAACGCATAACGCATAACGCATAACGCATAACGCATAACGCATAACGCATAACGCATAACCCATAACGCATAACGCATGACGCATTACCCATAACGCATAACACATAACGCAAAACACATAACGCATAACGCATAACGCATAACGCATAACGCATAACGCATAACGCATAACGCATAACGCATAACGCATAACGCATAACGCATAACGCATAACGCATAACGCATAACGCATAACGCATAACGCATAACGCATAACGCATAACGCATAACGCATAACGCATAACGCATAACGCATAACGCATAACGCATAACGCATAACGCATAACGCATAACGCATAACGCATAACGCATAACGCATAACGCATAACGCATAACGCATAACGCATAACGCATAACGCATAACGCATAACGCATAACGCATAACGCATAACGCATAACGCATAACGCATAACGCATAACGCATAACGCATAACGCATAACGCATAACGCATAACGCATAACGCATAACGCATAACCCATAACGCATAACGCATGACGCATTACCCATAACGCATAACACATAACGCAAAACACATAACGCATAACGCATAACGCATAATGCATAACGCATAACGCATAACGCATAACGCATAACGCATAACGCATAACGCATAACGCATAACGCATAACGCATAACGCATAACGCATAACGCATAACGCATAACGCATAACGCATAACGCATAACGCATAACGCATAACGCATAACGCATAACGCATAACGCATAACGCATAACGCATAACGCATAACGCATAACGCATAACGCATAACGCATAACGCATAACGCATAACGCATAACGCATAACGCATAACGCATAACGCATAACGCATAACGCATAACGCATAACGCATAACGCATAACGCATAACGCATAACGCATAACGCATAACGCATAACGCATAACGCATAACGCATAACGCATAACGCATAACGCATAACGCATAACGCATAACGCATAACGCATAACGCATAACGCATAACGCATAACGCATAACGCATAACGCATAACGCATAACGCATAACGCATAACGCATAACGCATAACGCATAACGCATAACGCATAACGCATAACGCATAACGCATAACGCATAACACATAACGCATAACGCATAACGCATAACGCATAACGCATAACGCATAACGCATAACGCACAACGCATTACGCATAACGCATAACCCATAACGCATAACGCATTACCCATAACGCATAACACATAACGCAAAACACATAACGCATAACGCATAACGCATAATGCATAACGCATAACGCATAACGCATAACGCATAACGCATAACGCATAACGCATAACGCATAACGCATAACGCATAACGCATAACGCATAACGCATAACGCATAACGCATAACGCATAACGCATAACGCATAACGCATAACGCATAACGCATAACGCATAACGCATAACGCACAACGCATTACGCATAACGCATAACGCATAACGCATAACGCATAACCCATAACGCATAACGCATGACGCATAACGCATGACGCATAACTCATAACGCATAACACATAACGCATAACGTATAACGCATAACGCATAACGCATAACGCACAACGCATAACACATAACGCATTACGCATTACGCATAACCCATGACGCATAACTCATAACGCATAACGCATAACGCATAACGCATAACGCATAACGCATAACGCATAACGCATAACGCATAACGCATAACGCATAACGCATAACGCATAACGCATAACGCATAACGCATAACGCATAACGCATAACGCACAACGCATTACGCATAACGCATAACCAATAACGCATAACGCATTACCCATAACGCATAACACATAACGAAAACACATAACGCATAACGCATAACGCATAATGCATAACGCATAACGCATAACGCATAACGCATAACGCATAACGCATAACGCATAACGCATAACGCATAACGCATAACGCATAACGCATAACGCATAACGCATTACGCATAACCCATGACGCATAACTCATAACGCATAACGCATAACGCATAACGCATTACGCATAACGCATAACGCATAACGCATAACGCATAACCCATAACGCATAACGCATGACGCATAACGCATGACGCATAACCCATAACGCATAACACATAACGCATAACGTATAACGCATAACGCATAACGCATAACGCATAACGCATAACGCATTGCGCATTACGCATTACGCATAACCCATGACGCATAACGCATAACGCATAACGCATAACGCATAACGCATAACGCATAACGCATAACGCATAACGCATAACGCATAACGCATAACGCATAACGCATAACGCATAACGCAAAACGCATAACGCATAACGCATAACGCATAACGCATGACGCATAACCCATAACGCATAACACATAACGCAAAACGCATAACGCATAACTTATAATGCATTACGCATAATCCATAGCGGATAACGCATAACCCATAGCGCATGACGCATAACGCAAAGCCGATAACGCATAACGCATAACGCATAACGCATAACGCATAACGAATAACGCATAACGCATAACGCATAACGCATAACGCATAACGCATAACGCATAACGCATTACGCATAACCCATGACGCATAACTCATAACGCATAACGCATAACGCATTACGCATAACGCATAACGCATAACGCATAACCCATAACGCATAACGCATGACGCATAACGCATGACGCATAACTCATAACGCATAACACATAACGCATAACGTATAACGCATAACGCATAACGCATAACGCACAACGCATAACACATAACGCATTACGCATTACGCATAACCCATGACGCATAACTCATAACGCATAACGCATAACGCATAACGCATAACGCATAACGCATAACGCATAACGCATAACGCATAACGCATAACGCATAACGCATAACGCATAACGCATAACGCACAACGCATTACGCATAACGCATAACGCATAACGCATAACGCATAACCCATAACGCATAACGCATGACGCATAACGCATAACGCATAACGCATAACGCATAACGCATAACGCATAACGCATAACGCATAACGCATAACGCATAACGCATAACGCATAACGCATAACGCATAACGCATAACGCATAACGCACAACGCATTACGCATAACGCATAACCCATAACGCATAACGCATTACCCATAACGCATAACACATAACGCAAAACACATAACGCATAACGCATAACGCATAATGCATAACGCATAACGCATAACGCATAACGCATAACGCATAACGCATAACGCATAACGCATAACGCATAACGCATAACGCATAACGCATAACGCATAACGCATAACGCATAACGCATAACGCATAACGCATAACGCATAACGCATAACGCATAACGCATAACGCATAACGCATAACGCACAACGCATTACGCATAACGCATAACGCATAACGCATAACGCATAACCCATAACGCATAACGCATGACGCATAACGCATGACGCATAACTCATAACGCATAACACATAACGCATAACGTATAACGCATAACGCATAACGCATAACGCACAACGCATAACACATAACGCATTACGCATTACGCATAACCCATGACGCATAACTCATAACGCATAACGCATAACGCATAACGCATAACGCATAACGCATAACGCATAACGCATAACGCATAACGCATAACGCATAACGCATAACGCATAACGCATAACGCATAACGCATAACGCATAACGCATAACGCACAACGCATTACGCATAACGCATAACCAATAACGCATAACGCATTACCCATAACGCATAACACATAACGAAAACACATAACGCATAACGCATAACGCATAATGCATAACGCATAACGCATAACGCATAACGCATAACGCATAACGCATAACGCATAACGCATAACGCATAACGCATAACGCATAACGCATAACGCATAACGCATTACGCATAACCCATGACGCATAACTCATAACGCATAACGCATAACGCATAACGCATTACGCATAACGCATAACGCATAACGCATAACGCATAACCCATAACGCATAACGCATGACGCATAACGCATGACGCATAACCCATAACGCATAACACATAACGCATAACGTATAACGCATAACGCATAACGCATAACGCATAACGCATAACGCATTGCGCATTACGCATTACGCATAACCCATGACGCATAACGCATAACGCATAACGCATAACGCATAACGCATAACGCATAACGCATAACGCATAACGCATAACGCATAACGCATAACGCATAACGCATAACGCATAACGCATAACGCATAACGCAAAACGCATAACGCATAACGCATAACGCATAACGCATGACGCATAACCCATAACGCATAACACATAACGCAAAACGCATAACGCATAACTTATAATGCATTACGCATAATCCATAGCGGATAACGCATAACCCATAGCGCATGACGCATAACGCAAAGCCGATAACGCATAACGCATAACGCATAACGCATAACGCATAACGAATAACGCATAACGCATAACGCATAACGCATAACGCATAACGCATAACGCATAACGCATTACGCATAACCCATGACGCATAACTCATAACGCATAACGCATAACGCATTACGCATAACACATAACGCATAACGCATAACCCATAACGCATAACGCATGACGCATAACGCATGACGCATAACCCATAACGCATAACACATAACGCATAACGTATAACGCATAACGCATAACGCATAACGCATAACGCATAACGCATAACGCATAACGCATAACGCATAACGCATAACGCATTACGCATTACGCATTACACATAACCCATGACGCATAACGCATAACGCATAACGCATAACGCATAACGCATAACGCATAACGCATAACGCATAACGCATAACGCATAACGCATAACGCATAACGCATAACGCATAACGCATAACGCATAACGCATAACGCATAACGCATAACGCATAACGCATAACGCATAACGCATAACGCATAACGCATAACGCATAACGCATAACGCATAACGCATAACGCATAACGCATAACGCATAACGCATAACGCATAACGCATAACGCATAACGCATAACGCATAACGCATAACGCATAACGCATAACGCATAACGCATAACGCATAACGCATAACGCATAACGCATAACGCATAACGCATAACGCATAACGCATAACGCATAACGCATAACACATAACGCATAACGCAAAACGCATAACGCATAACGCATAACGCATAACGCATGACGCATAACCCATAACGCATAACACATAACGCAAAACGCATAACGCATAACTTATAATGCATTACGCATAATCCATAGCGGATAACGCATAACCCATAGCGCATGACGCATAACACAAAGCCGATAACGCATAACGCATAACGCATAACGCATAACGCATAACGCATAACGCATAACGCATAACGCATAACGCATAACGCATAATGCATAACGCATAACGCATAACGCATAACGCATAACACATAACGCATAACGCATAACGCATAACGCATAATCCATAACGGATAACGCATAACCCATAACGCATGACGCATAACGCAAAGCCGATAAAGCATAACGCATAACGCATAACGCATAACGCATACCGCATAACGCATAACGCATAACGCATAACGCATAACGCATAACGCATAACGCATAACCCATAACGCATAACGCATAACGCATAACGCATAACGCATAACGCATAACGCATAACGCATAACGCATAACGCATAACGCATAACGCATAACGCATAACGCATAACGCATAACGCATAACGCATAACGCATAACGCATAACGCATAACGCATAACGCATAACGCATAACGCAAAACGCATAACGCATAACGCATAACGCATAACGCATGACGCATAACCCATAACGCATAACACATAACGCAAAACGCATAACGCATAACTTATAATGCATTACGCATAATCCATAGCGGATAACGCATAACCCATAGCGCATGACGCATAACGCAAAGCCGATAACGCATAACGCATAACGCATAACGCATAACGCATAACGCATAACGCAGAACGCATAACGCATAACGCATAACGCATAACGCATAACCCATAACCCATAACCCATAACCCATAACCCATAACCCATAACCCATAACCCATAACCCATAACCCATAACGCATAACGCATAACGCATAACGCATAACGCATAACGCATAACGCATAACGCATAACGCATAACGCATAACGCATAACGCATAACGCATAACGCATAACGCATAACGCATAACGCATAACGCATAACGCATAACGCATAACGCATAACGCATAACGCATAACGCATAACGCATAACGCATAACGCATAACGCATAACGCATAACGCATAACGCATAACGCATAACGCATAACGCATAACGCATAACGCATAACGCATAACGCATAACGCATAACGCATAACGCATAACGCATAACGCATAACGCATAACGCATAACGCATAACGCATAACGCATAACGCATAACGCATAACGCATAACGCATAACGCATAACGCATAACGCATAAAGCATAATCCATAACGCATAACGCATAACGCATAACGCATAACGCATAACGCATAACGCATAACGCATAACGCATAACGCATAACGCATAACGCATAACGCATAACGCATAACGCATAACGCATAACGCATAACGCATAACGCATAACGCATAACCCATAACCCATAACCCATAACCCATAACCCATAACCCATAACCCATAACGCATAACCCATAACCCATAACCCATAACCCATAACCCATAACCCATAACCCATAACGCATAACGCATAACGCATAACCCATAACCCATAACCCATAACCCATAACCCATAACCCATAACCCATAACCCATAACCCATAACCCATAACCCATAACCCATAACCCATAACCCATAACCCATAACGCATAACGCATAACGCATAACGCATAACGCATAACGCATAACGCATAACGCATAACGCATAACGCATAACGCATAACGCATAACGCATAACGCATAACGCATAACGCATAACGCATAACGCATAACGCATAACGCATAACGCATAACGCATAACGCATAACGCATAACGCATAACGCACAACGCACAACGCATTACGCATAACGCATAACGCATAACGCATAACGCATAACGCATAACGCATAACGCATAACGCATAACGCATAACGCATAACGCATAACGCATAACGCATAACGCATAACGCATAACGCATAACGCATAACGCATAACGCAAAACGCATAACGCATAACGCATAACGCATAACGCATAACGCATGACGCATAACGCATAACGCATAACGCATAACGCATAACGCATAACGCATAACACATAACGCAAAACGCATAACGCATAACTTATAATGCATTACGCATAATCCATAGCGGATAACGCATAACCCATAGCGCATGACGCATAACGCAAAGCCGATAACGCATAACGCATAACGCATAACGCATAACGCATAACGCATAACGCATAACGCATAACGCATAACGCATAACGCATAACGCATAACGCATAACGCATAACGCATAACGCATAACGCATAACGCATAACGCATAACGCATAACGCATAACCCATAACGCATAACGCATAACGCATAACGCATAACGCATAACGCATAACGCATAACGCATAACGCATAACGCATAACGCATAACGCATAACGCATAACGCATAACGCATAACGCATAACGCATAACGCATAACGCATAACGCATAACGCATAAAGCATAATCCATAACGCATAACGCATAACGCATAACGCATAACGCATAACGCATAACGCATAACGCATAACGCATAACGCATAACGCATAACGCATAACGCATAACGCATAACGCATAACGCATAACGCATAACGCATAACGCATAACGCATAACGCATAACGCATAACGCATAACGCATAACGCATAACCCATAACCCATAACCCATAACCCATAACCCATAACCCATAACCCATAACGCATAACCCATAACCCATAACCCATAACCCATAACCCATAACCCATAACCCATAACCCATAACCCATAACGCATAACGCATAACCCATAACCCATAACCCATAACCCATAACCCATAACCCATAACCCATAACCCATAACCCATAACCCATAACCCATAACCCATAACCCATAACCCATAACCCATAACCCATAACGCATAACGCATAACGCATAACGCATAACGCATAACGCATAACGCATAACGCATAACGCATAACGCATAACGCATAACGCATAACGCATAACGCATAACGCATAACGCATAACGCACAACGCATTACGCATAACGCATAACGCATAACGCATAACGCATAACGCATAACGCATAACGCATAACGCATAACGCATAACGCATAACGCATAACGCATAACGCATAACGCATAACGCATAACGCATAACGCATAACGCATAACGCATAACGCAAAACGCATAACGCATAACGCATAACGCATGACGCATAACCCATAACGCATAACACATAACGCAAAACGCATAACGCATAACTTATAATGCATTACGCATAATCCATAGCGGATAACGCATAACCCATAGCGCATGACGCATAACGCAAAGCCGATAACGCATAACGCATAACGCATAACGCATAACGCATAACGCATAACGCATAACGCATAACGCATAACGCATAACGCATAACGCATAACGCATAACGCATAACGCATAACGCATAACGCATAACGCATAACGCATAACGCATTACGCATAACCCATGACGAATAACTCATAACGCATAACGCATAACGCATTACGCATAACGCATAACGCATAACGCATCACGCATAACGCATAACCCATAACGCATAACGCATGACGCATAACGCATGACGCATAACCCATAACGCATAACACATAACGCATAACGTATAACGCATAACGCATAACGCATAACGCATAACGCATAACGCATAACGCATAACGCATAACGCATAACGCATAACGCATAACGCATTACGCATTACGCATTACGCATAACCCATGACGCATAACGCATAACGCATAACGCATAACGCATAACGCATAACGCATTACGCATAACGCATAACGCATAACGCATCACGCATAACGCATAACCCATAACGCATAACGCATGACGCATAACGCATGACGCATAACCCATAACGCATAACACATAACGCATAACGTATAACGCATAACGCATAACGCATAACGCATAACGCATAACGCATAACGCATAACGCATAACGCATAACGCATAACGCATAACGCATAACGCATTACGCATCACGCATAACGCATAACCCATAACGCATAACGCATGACGCATAACGCATGACGCATAACCCATAACGCATAACACATAACGCATAACGTATAACGCATAACGCATAACGCATAACGCATAACGCATAACGCATAACGCATAACGCATAACGCATAACGCATAACGCATAACGCATAACACATAACGCATAACGCATAACGCATAACGCATAATCCATAACGGATAACGCATAACCCATAACGCATGACGCATAACGCAAAGCCGATAAAGCATAACGCATAACGCATAACGCATAACGCATACCGCATAACGCATAACGCATAACGCATAACGCATAACGCATAACGCATAACCCATAACGCATAACGCATAACGCATAACGCATAACGCATAACGCATAACGCATAACGCATAACGCATAACGCATAACGCATAACGCATAACGCATAACGCATAACGCATAACGCATAACGCATAACGCATAACGCATAACGCATAACGCATAACGCATAACGCATAACGCATAACGCATAACGCATAACGCATAACGCATAACGCATAACGCATAACGCATAACGCATAACGCATAACGCATAACGCATAACGCATAACGCATAACGCATAACACATAACGCATAACGCAAAACGCATAACGCATAACGCATAACGCATAACGCATGACGCATAACGCATGACGCATAACCCATAACGCATAACACATAACGCATAACGTATAACGCATAACGCATAACGCATAACGCATAACGCATAACGCATAACGCATAACGCATAACGCATAACGCATAACGCATAACGCATAACGCATTACGCATTACGCATTACGCATAACCCATGACGCATAACGCATAACGCATAACGCATAACGCATAACGCATAACGCATAACGCATAACGCATAACGCATAACGCATAACGCATAACGCATAACGCATAACGCATAACGCATAACGCATAACGCATAACGCATAACGCATAACGCATAACGCATAACGCATAACGCATAACGCATAACGCATAACGCATAACGCATAACGCATAACGCAAAGCCGATAACGCATAACGCATAACGCATAACGCATAACGCATAACGCATAACGCATAACGCATAACGCATAACGCATAACGCATAACGCATAACGCATAACGCATAACGCATTACGCATAACCCATGACGCATAACTCATAACGCATAACGCATAACGCATTACGCATAACGCATAACGCATAACGCATAACGCATCACGCATAACGCATAACCCATAACGCATAACGCATGACGCATAACGCATGACGCATAACCCATAACGCATAACACATAACGCATAACGTATAACGCATAACGCATAACGCATAACGCATAACGCATAACGCATAACGCATAACGCATAACGCATAACGCATAACGCATAACGCATAACGCATAACGCATAACGCATAACGCATAACGCATAACGCATAACGCATAACGCATAACGCATAACGCATAACGCATAACGCATAACGCATAACGCATAACGCATAACGCATAACGCATAACGCATAACGCATAACGCATAACGCATAACGCATAACGCATAACGCATAACGCATAACGCATAACGCATAACGCATAACACATAACGCATAACGCAAAACGCATAACGCATAACGCATAACGCATAACGCATGACGCATAACCCATAACGCATAACACATAACGCAAAACGCATAACGCATAACTTATAATGCATTACGCATAATCCATAGCGGATAACGCATAACTCATAGCGCATGACGCATAACACAAAGCCGATAACGCATAACGCATAACGCATAACGCATAACGCATAACGCATAACGCATAACGCATAACGCATAACGCATAATGCATAACGCATAACGCATAACGCATAACGCATAACACATAACGCATAACGCATAACGCATAACGCATAATCCATAACGGATAACGCATAACCCATAACGCATGACGCATAACGCAAAGCCGATAAAGCATAACGCATAACGCATAACGCATAACGCATACCGCAGAACGCATAACGCATAACGCATAACGCATAACGCATAACGCATAACCCATAACGCATAACGCATAACGCATAACGCATAACGCATAACGCATAACGCATAACGCATAACGCATAACGCATAACGCATAACGCATAACGCATAACGCATAACGCATAACGCATAACGCATAACGCATAACGCATAACGCATAACGCATAAAGCATAATCCATAACGCATAACGCATAACGCATAACGCATAACGCATAACGCATAACGCATAACGCATAACGCATAACGCATAACGCATAACGCATAACGCATAACGCATAACGCATAACGCATAACGCATAACGCATAACGCATAACGCATAACGCATAACGCATAACGCATAACGCATAACGCATAACCCATAACCCATAACCCATAACCCATAACCCATAACCCATAACCCATAACGCATAACCCATAACCCATAACCCATAACCCATAACCCATAACCCATAACCCATAACCCATAACCCATAACGCATAACGCATAACCCATAACCCATAACCCATAACCCATAACCCATAACCCATAACCCATAACCCATAACCCATAACCCATAACCCATAACCCATAACCCATAACCCATAACGCATAACGCATAACGCATAACGCATAACGCATAACGCATAACGCATAACGCATAACGCATAACGCATAACGCATAACGCATAACGCATAACGCATAACGCATAACGCATAACGCACAACGCATTACGCATAACGCATAACGCATAACGCATAACGCATAACGCATAACGCATAACGCATAACGCATAACGCATAACGCATAACGCATAACGCATAACGCATAACGCATAACGCATAACGCATAACGCATAACGCATAACGCATAACGCAAAACGCATAACGCATAACGCATAACGCATGACGCATAACCCATAACGCATAACACATAACGCAAAACGCATAACGCATAACTTATAATGCATTACGCATAATCCATAGCGGATAACGCATAACCCATAGCGCATGACGCATAACGCAAAGCCGATAACGCATAACGCATAACGCATAACGCATAACGCATAACGCATAACGCATAACGCATAACGCATAACGCATAACGCATAACGCATAACGCATAACGCATAACGCATAACGCATAACGCATAACGCATAACGCATAACGCATTACGCATAACCCATGACGAATAACTCATAACGCATAACGCATAACGCATTACGCATAACGCATAACGCATAACGCATCACGCATAACGCATAACCCATAACGCATAACGCATGACGCATAACGCATGACGCATAACCCATAACGCATAACACATAACGCATAACGTATAACGCATAACGCATAACGCATAACGCATAACGCATAACGCATAACGCATAACGCATAACGCATAACGCATAACGCATAACGCATTACGCATTACGCATTACGCATAACCCATGACGCATAACGCATAACGCATAACGCATAACGCATAACGCATAACGCATAACGCATAACGCATAACGCATAACGCATAACGCATAACGCATAACGCATAACGCATAACGCATAACGCATAACGCATAACGCATAACGCATAACGCATAACGCATAACGCATAACGCATAACGCATAACGCATAACGCAAAGCCGATAACGCATAACGCATAACGCATAACGCATAACGCATAACGCATAACGCATAACGCATAACGCATAACGCATAACGCATAACGCATAACGCATAACGCATAACGCATAACGCATTACGCATAACCCATGACGCATAACTCATAACGCATAACGCATAACGCATTACGCATAACGCATAACGCATAACGCATCACGCATAACGCATAACCCATAACGCATAACGCATGACGCATAACGCATGACGCATAACCCATAACGCATAACACATAACGCATAACGTATAACGCATAACGCATAACGCATAACGCATAACGCATAACGCATAACGCATAACGCATAACGCATAACGCATAACGCATAACGCATAACGCATAACGCATTACGCATCACGCATAACGCATAACCCATAACGCATAACGCATGACGCATAACGCATGACGCATAACCCATAACGCATAACACATAACGCATAACGTATAACGCATAACGCATAACGCATAACGCATAACGCATAACGCATAACGCATAACGCATAACGCATAACGCATAACGCATAACGCATAACACATAACGCATAACGCATAACGCATAACGCATAATCCATAACGGATAACGCATAACCCATAACGCATGACGCATAACGCAAAGCCGATAAAGCATAACGCATAACGCATAACGCATAACGCATACCGCATAACGCATAACGCATAACGCATAACGCATAACGCATAACGCATAACCCATAACGCATAACGCATAACGCATAACGCATAACGCATAACGCATAACGCATAACGCATAACGCATAACGCATAACGCATAACGCATAACGCATAACGCATAACGCATAACGCATAACGCATAACGCATAACGCATAACGCATAACGCATAAAGCATAATCCATAACGCATAACGCATAACGCATAACGCATAACGCATAACGCATAACGCATAACGCATAACGCATAACGCATAACGCATAACGCATAACGCATAACGCATAACGCATAACGCATAACGCATAACGCATAACGCATAACGCATAACGCATAACGCATAACGCATAACGCATAACGCATAACGCATAACGCATAACGCATAACCCATAACCCATAACCCATAACCCATAACCCATAACCCATAACCCATAACGCATAACCCATAACCCATAACCCATAACCCATAACCCATAACCCATAACCCATAACCCATAACCCATAACCCATAACCCATAACGCATAACGCATAACCCATAACCCATAACCCATAACCCATAACCCATAACCCATAACCCATAACCCATAACCCATAACCCATAACCCATAACCCATAACCCATAACCCATAACGCATAACGCATAACGCATAACGCATAACGCATAACGCATAACGCATAACGCATAACGCATAACGCATAACGCATAACGCATAACGCATAACGCATAACGCATAACGCACAACGCATTACGCATAACGCATAACGCATAACGCATAACGCATAACGCATAACGCATAACGCATAACGCATAACGCATAACGCATAACGCATAACGCATAACGCATAACGCATAACGCATAACGCATAACGCATAACGCATAACGCATAACGCATAACGCATAACGCATAACGCATAACGCATAACGCAAAACGCATAACGCATAACGCATAACGCATGACGCATAACCCATAACGCATAACACATAACGCAAAACGCATAACGCATAACTTATAATGCATTACGCATAATCCATAGCGGATAACGCATAACCCATAGCGCATGACGCATAACGCAAAGCCGATAACGCATAACGCATAACGCATAACGCATAACGCATAACGCATAACGCATAACGCATAACGCATAACGCATAACGCATAACGCATAACGCATAACGCATAACGCATAACGCATAACGCATAACGCATAACGCATTACGCATAACCCATGACGAATAACTCATAACGCATAACGCATAACGCATTACGCATAACGCATAACGCATAACGCATCACGCATAACGCATAACCCATAACGCATAACGCATGACGCATAACGCATGACGCATAACCCATAACGCATAACACATAACGCATAACGTATAACGCATAACGCATAACGCATAACGCATAACGCATAACGCATAACGCATAACGCATAACGCATAACGCATAACGCATAACGCATTACGCATTACGCATTACGCATAACCCATGACGCATAACGCATAACGCATAACGCATAACGCATAACGCATAACGCATAACGCATAACGCATAACGCATAACGCATAACGCATAACGCATAACGCATAACGCATAACGCATAACGCATAACGCATAACGCATAACGCATAACGCATAACGCATAACGCATAACGCATAACGCAAAGCCGATAACGCATAACGCATAACGCATAACGCATAACGCATAACGCATAACGCATAACGCATAACGCATAACGCATAACGCATAACGCATAACGCATAACGCATAACGCATAACGCATTACGCATAACCCATGACGCATAACTCATAACGCATAACGCATAACGCATTACGCATAACGCATAACGCATAACGCATCACGCATAACGCATAACCCATAACGCATAACGCATGACGCATAACGCATGACGCATAACCCATAACGCATAACACATAACGCATAACGTATAACGCATAACGCATAACGCATAACGCATAACGCATAACGCATAACGCATAACGCATAACGCATAACGCATAACGCATAACGCATAACGCATAACGCATAACGCATAACGCATAACGCATAACGCATAACGCATAACGCATAACGCATAACGCATAACGCATAACGCATAACGCAAAACGCATAACGCATAACGCATAACGCATGACGCATAACCCATAACGCATAACACATAACGCAAAACGCATAACGCATAACTTATAATGCATTACGCATAATCCATAGCGGATAACGCATAACCCATAGCGCATGACGCATAACGCAAAGCCGATAACGCATAACGCATAACGCATAACGCATAACGCATAACGCATAACGCATAACGCATAACGCATAACGCATAACGCATAACGCATAACGCATAACGCATAACGCATAACGCATAACGCATAACGCATAACGCATTACGCATAACCCATGACGAATAACTCATAACGCATAACGCATAACGCATTACGCATAACGCATAACGCATAACGCATCACGCATAACGCATAACCCATAACGCATAACGCATGACGCATAACGCATGACGCATAACCCATAACGCATAACACATAACGCATAACGTATAACGCATAACGCATAACGCATAACGCATAACGCATAACGCATAACGCATAACGCATAACGCATAACGCATAACGCATAACGCATTACGCATTACGCATTACGCATAACCCATGACGCATAACGCATAACGCATAACGCATAACGCATAACGCATAACGCATAACGCATAACGCATAACGCATAACGCATAACGCATAACGCATAACGCATAACGCATAACGCATAACGCATAACGCATAACGCATAACGCATAACGCATAACGCATAACGCATAACGCATAACGCAAAGCCGATAACGCATAACGCATAACGCATAACGCATAACGCATAACGCATAACGCATAACGCATAACGCATAACGCATAACGCATAACGCATAACGCATAACGCATAACGCATAACGCATTACGCATAACCCATGACGCATAACTCATAACGCATAACGCATAACGCATTACGCATAACGCATAACGCATAACGCATCACGCATAACGCATAACCCATAACGCATAACGCATGACGCATAACGCATGACGCATAACCCATAACGCATAACACATAACGCATAACGTATAACGCATAACGCATAACGCATAACGCATAACGCATAACGCATAACGCATAACGCATAACGCATAACGCATAACGCATAACGCATAACGCATAACGCATAACGCATAACGCATAACGCATAACGCATAACGCATAACGCATAACGCATAACGCATAACGCATAACGCATAACGCATAACGCATAACGCATAACGCATAACGCATAACGCATAACGCATAACGCATAACGCATAACGCATAACGCAAAACGCATAACGCATAACGCATAACGCATGACGCATAACCCATAACGCATAACACATAACGCAAAACGCATAACGCATAACTTATAATGCATTACGCATAATCCATAGCGGATAACGCATAACCCATAGCGCATGACGCATAACGCAAAGCCGATAACGCATAACGCATAACGCATAACGCATAACGCATAACGCATAACGCATAACGCATAACGCATAACGCATAACGCATAACGCATAACGCATAACGCATAACGCATAACGCATTACGCATAACCCATGACGAATAACTCATAACGCATAACGCATAACGCATTACGCATAACGCATAACGCATAACGCATCACGCATAACGCATAACCCATAACGCATAACGCATGACGCATAACGCATGACGCATAACCCATAACGCATAACACATAACGCATAACGTATAACGCATAACGCATAACGCATAACGCATAACGCATAACGCATAACGCATAACGCATAACGCATAACGCATAACGCATAACGCATTACGCATTACGCATTACGCATAACCCATGACGCATAACGCATAACGCATAACGCATAACGCATAACGCATAACGCATAACGCATAACGCATAACGCATAACGCATAACGCATAACGCATAACGCATAACGCATAACGCATAACGCATAACGCATAACGCATAACGCATAACGCATAACGCATAACGCATAACGCATAACGCATAACGCATAACGCATAACGCATAACGCAAAGCCGATAACGCATAACGCATAACGCATAACGCATAACGCATAACGCATAACGCATAACGCATAACGCATAACGCATAACGCATAACGCATAACGCATAACGCATAACGCATAACGCATAACGCATAACGCATTACGCATAACCCATGACGCATAACTCATAACGCATAACGCATAACGCATTACGCATAACGCATAACGCATAACGCATCACGCATAACGCATAACCCATAACGCATAACGCATGACGCATAACGCATGACGCATAACCCATAACGCATAACACATAACGCATAACGTATAACGCATAACGCATAACGCATAACGCATAACGCATAACGCATAACGCATAACGCATAACGCATAACGCATAACGCATAACGCATAACGCATAACGCATTACGCATCACGCATAACGCATAACCCATAACGCATAACGCATGACGCATAACGCATGACGCATAACCCATAACGCATAACACATAACGCATAACGTATAACGCATAACGCATAACGCATAACGCATAACGCATAACGCATAACGCATAACGCATAACGCATAACGCATAACGCATAACGCATAACGCATAACGCATAACGCATAACGCATAACGCATAACGCATAACGCATAACGCATAACGCATAACGCATAACGCATAACGCATAACGCAAAACGCATAACGCATAACGCATAACGCATAACGCATGACGCATAACCCATAACGCATAACACATAACGCAAAACGCATAACGCATAACTTATAATGCATTACGCATAATCCATAGCGGATAACGCATAACCCATAGCGCATGACGCATAACACAAAGCCGATAACGCATAACGCATAACGCATAACGCATAACGCATAACGCATAACGCATAACGCATAACGCATAACGCATAACGCATAACGCATAATGCATAACGCATAACGCATAACGCATAACGCATAACACATAACGCATAACGCATAACGCATAATCCATAACGGATAACGCATAACCCATAACGCATGACGCATAACGCAAAGCCGATAAAGCATAACGCATAACGCATAACGCATAACGCATACCGCATAACGCATAACGCATAACGCATAACGCATAACGCATAACCCATAACGCATAACGCATGACGCATTACCCATAACGCATAACACATAACGCAAAACACATAACGCATAACGCATAACGCATAATGCATAACGCATAACGCATAACGCATAACGCATAACGCATAACGCATAACGCATAACGCATAACGCATAACGCATAACGCATAACGCATAACGCATAACGCATAACGTATAACGCACAACGCATTACGCATAACGCATAACGCATAACGCATAACGCATAACGCATAACCCATAACGCATAACGCATGACGCATAACGCATGACGCATAACTCATAACGCATAACACATAACGCATAACGTATAACGCATAACGCATAACGCATAACGCATAACGCATAACGCGTAACGCATAACGCATTACGCATTACGCATAACCCATGACGCATAACTCATAACGCATAACGCATAACGCATAACGCATAACGCATAACGCATAACGCATAACGCATAACGCATAACGCATAACGCATAACGCATAACGCATAACGCATAACGCATAACGCATAACGCATAACGCATAACGCATGACGCATAACCCATAACGCATAACACATAACGCAAAACGCATAACGCATAATGCATTACGTATAATCCATAACGGATAACGCATAACCTATAACGCATAACCCATAACGCATTAACCATAACGCATAATACATAACGCATAATCCATAACGGATAACGCATAACCCATAACGCATAACACAAAGCCGATAACGCATAACGCATAACGCATAACGCATAACGCATAACGCATAACGCATAACGCATAACGCATAACGCATAACGCATAACGCATAACGCATAACGCATAACGCATAACGCATAACGCATAACGCATAACGCATAACGCATAACGCATAACGCATAACGCATAACGCATAACGCATAACGCATAACGCATAACGCATAACGCATAACGCATAACGCATAACGCATAACGCATAACGCATAACGCATAACGCATAACGCATAACGCATAACGCATAACCTATAACGCATAACGCATAACGCATAACGCATAACGCATAACGCATAACGCATAACGCATAACGCATAACGCATAAAGCATAATCCATAACGCATAACGCATAACGCATAACGCATAACGCATAACGCATAACGCATAACGCATAACGCATAACGCATAACGCATAACGCATAACGCATAACGCATAACGCATAACGCATAACGCATAACGCATAACGCATAACGCATAACGCATAACCCATAACCCATAACCCATAACCCATAACCCATAACCCATAACGCATAACGCATAACGCATAACCCATAACCCATAACCCATAACCCATAACCCATAACCCATAACCCATAACCCATAACCCATAACCCATAACCCATAACCCATAACCCATAACCCATAACCCATAACCCATAACGCATAACGCATAACGCATAACGCATAACGCATAACGCATAACGCATAACGCATAACGCATAACGCATAACGCATAACGCATAACGCATAACGCATAACGCATAACGCATAACGCATAACGCATAACGCATAACGCATAACGCATAACGCACAACGCATTACGCATAACGCATAACGCATAACGCATAACGCATAACGCATAACGCATAACGCATAACGCATAACGCATAACGCATAACGCATAACGCATAACGCATAACGCATAACGCATAACGCATAACGCATAACGCATAACGCATAACGCATAACGCATAACGCATAACGCATAACGCATAACGCAAAACGCATAACGCATAACGCATAACGCATAACGCATGACGCATAACCCATAACGCATAACACATAACGCAAAACGCATAACGCATAACTTATAATGCATTACGCATAATCCATAGCGGATAACGCATAACCCATAGCGCATGACGCATAACGCAAAGCCGATAACGCATAACGCATAACGCATAATTCATAACGCATAACGCATAACGCATAACGCATAACGCATAACGCATAACGCATAACGCATTACGCATAACCCATGACGCATAACTCATAACGCATAACGCATAACGCATTACGCATTACGCATAACGCATAACGCATCACGCATAACGCATAACCCATAACGCATAACGCATGACGCATAACGCATGACGCATAACCCATAACGCATAACACATAACGCATAACGTATAACGCATAACGCATAACGCATAACGCATATCGCATAACGCATAACGCATAACGCATAACGCATAACGCATAACGCATAACGCATAACGCATTACGCATTACGCATAACCCATGACGCATAACGCATAACGCATAACGCATAACGCATAACGCATAACGCATAACGCATAACGCATAACGCATAACGCATAACGCATAACGCATAACGCATAACGCATAACGCATAACGCATAACGCATAACGCATAACGCATAACGCATAACGCATAACGCATAACGCATAACGCAAAGCCGATAACGCATAACGCATAACGCATAACGCATAACGCATAACGCATAACGCATAACGCATAACGCATAACGCATAACGCATAACGCATAACGCATAACGCATAACGCATAACGCATAACGCATTACGCATAACCCATGACGCATAACTCATAACGCATAACGCATAACGCATTACGCATAACGCATAACGCATAACGCATCACGCATAACGCATAACCCATAACGCATAACGCATGACGCATAACGCATGACGCATAACCCATAACGCATAACACATAACGCATAACGTATAACGCATAACGCATAACGCATAACGCATAACGCATAACGCATAACGCATAACGCATAACGCATAACGCATAACGCATAACGCATAACGCATTACGCATCACGCATAACGCATAACCCATAACGCATAACGCATGACGCATAACGCATGACGCATAACCCATAACGCATAACCCATAACGCATAACACATAACGCAAAACGCATAACGCATAATGCATTACGTATAATCCATAACGGATAACGCATAACCTATAACGCATAACCCATAACGCATTAACCATAACGCATAATACATAACGCATAATCCATAACGGATAACGCATAACCCATAACGCATAACACAAAGCCGATAACGCATAACGCATAACGCATAACGCATAACGCATAACGCATAACGCATAACGCATAACGCATAACGCATAACGCATAACGCATAACGCATAACGCATAACGCATAACGCATAACGCATAACGCATAACGCATAACGCATAACGCATAACGCATAACGCATAACGCATAACGCATAACGCATAACGCATAACGCATAACGCATAACGCATAACGCATAACGCATAACGCATAACGCATAACGCATAACGCATAACGCATAACGCATAACGCATAACGCATAACGCATAACGCATAACGCATAACGCATAACGCATAACGCATAACGCATAACGCATAACGCATAACGCATAACGCATAACGCATAACGCATAACGCATAACGCATAACGCATAACGCATAACGCATAACGCATAAAGCATAATCCATAACGCATAACGCATAACGCATAACGCATAACGCATAACGCATAACGCATAACGCATAACGCATAACGCATAACGCATAACGCATAACGCATAACGCATAACGCATAACGCATAACGCATAACGCATAACCCATAACCCATAACCCATAACCCATAACCCATAACCCATAACCCATAACGCATAACCCATAACCCATAACCCATAACCCATAACCCATAACCCATAACCCATAACCCATAACCCATAACCCATAACCCATAACGCATAACGCATAACGCATAACCCATAACCCATAACCCATAACCCATAACCCATAACCCATAACCCATAACCCATAACCCATAACCCATAACCCATAACCCATAACCCATAACCCATAACGCATAACGCATAACGCATAACGCATAACGCATAACGCATAACGCATAACGCATAACGCATAACGCATAACGCATAACGCATAACGCATAACGCATAACGCATAACGCATAACGCATAACGCATAACGCATAACGCATAACGCATAACGCATAACGCATAACGCATAACGCACAACGCATTACGCATAACGCATAACGCATAACGCATAACGCATAACGCATAACGCATAACGCATAACGCATAACGCATAACGCATAACGCATAACGCATAACGCATAACGCATAACGCATAACGCATAACGCATAACGCATAACGCATAACGCATAACGCAAAACGCATAACGCATAACGCATAACGCATAACGCATGACGCATAACCCATAACGCATAACACATAACGCAAAACGCATAACGCATAACTTATAATGCATTACGCATAATCCATAGCGGATAACGCATAACCCATAGCGCATGACGCATAACGCAAAGCCGATAACGCATAACGCATAACGCATAACGCATAACGCATAACGCATAACGCATAACGCATAACGCATAACGCATAACGCATAACGCATAACGCATAACGCATAACGCATTACGCATAACCCATGACGCATAACTCATAACGCATAACGCATAACGCATTACGCATTACGCATAACGCATAACGCATCACGCATAACGCATAACCCATAACGCATAACGCATGACGCATAACGCATGACGCATAACCCATAACGCATAACACATAACGCATAACGTATAACGCATAACGCATAACGCATAACGCATAACGCATAACGCATAACGCATAACGCATAACGCATAACGCATAACGCATAACGCATAACGCATTACGCATTACGCATTACGCATAACCCATGACGCATAACGCATAACGCATAACGCATAACGCATAACGCATAACGCATAACGCATAACGCATAACGCATAACGCATAACGCATAACGCATAACGCATAACGCATAACGCATAACGCAAAGCCGATAACGCATAACGCATAACGCATAACGCATAACGCATAACGCATAACGCATAACGCATAACGCATAACGCATAACGCATAACGCATAACGCATAACGCATAACGCATAACGCATAACGCATAACGCATAACGCATTACGCATAACCCATGACGCATAACTCATAACGCATAACGCATAACGCATTACGCATAACGCATAACGCATAACGCATCACGCATAACGCATAACCCATAACGCATAACGCATGACGCATAACGCATGACGCATAACCCATAACGCATAACACATAACGCATAACGTATAACGCATAACGCATAACGCATAACGCATAACGCATAACGCATAACGCATAACGCATAACGCATAACGCATAACGCATAACGCATTACGCATTACGCATCACGCATAACGCATAACCCATAACGCATAACGCATGACGCATAACGCATGACGCATAACCCATAACGCATAACACATAACGCATAACGTATAACGCATAACGCATAACGCATAACGCATAACGCATAACGCATAACGCATAACGCATAACGCATAACGCATAACGCATAACGCATAACGCATAACGCATAACGCATAACGCATAACGCATAACGCATAACGCATAACGCATAACGCATAACGCAAAACGCATAACGCATAACGCATAACGCATAACGCATGACGCATAACCCATAACGCATAACACATAACGCAAAACGCATAACGCATAACTTATAATGCATTACGCATAATCCATAGCGGATAACGCATAACCCATAGCGCATGACGCATAACACAAAGCCGATAACGCATAACGCATAACGCATAACGCATAACGCATAACGCATAACGCATAACGCATAACGCATAACGCATAACGCATAACGCATAACGCATAACGCATAATGCATAACGCATAACGCATAACGCATAACGCATAACACATAACGCATAACGCATAACGCATAACGCATAATCCATAACGGATAACGCATAACCCATAACGCATGACGCATAACGCAAAGCCGATAAAGCATAACGCATAACGCATAACGCATAACGCATACCGCATAACGCATAACGCATAACGCATAACGCATAACGCATAACCCATAACGCATAACGCATGACGCATTACCCATAACGCATAACACATAACGCAAAACACATAACGCATAACGCATAACGCATAATGCATAACGCATAACGCATAACGCATAACGCATAACGCATAACGCATAACGCATAACGCATAACGCATAACGCATAACGTATAACGCACAACGCATTACGCATAACGCATAACGCATAACGCATAACGCATAACGCATAACCCATAACGCATAACGCATGACGCATAACGCATGACGCATAACTCATAACGCATAACACATAACGCATAACGTATAACGCATAACGCATAACGCATAACGCATAACGCATAACGCGTAACGCATAACGCATTACGCATTACGCATAACCCATGACGCATAACTCATAACGCATAACGCATAACGCATAACGCATAACGCATAACGCATAACGCATAACGCATAACGCATAACGCATAACGCATAACGCATAACGCATAACGCATAACGCATAACGCATAACGCATAACGCATAACGCATAACGCATAACGCATAACGCATAACGCATAACGCATAACGCATAACGCATAACGCATAACGCATAACGCATGACGCATAACCCATAACGCATAACACATAACGCAAAACGCATAACGCATAACGCATAATGCATTACGTATAATCCATAACGGATAACGCATAACCTATAACGCATAACCCATAACGCATTAACCATAACGCATAATACATAACGCATAATCCATAACGGATAACGCAAAACCCATAACGCATAACACAAAGCCGATAACGCATAACGCATAACGCAAAACGCATAACGCATAACGCATAACGCATAACGCATAACGCATAACGCATAACGCATAACGCATAACGCATAACGCATAACGCATAACGCATAACGCATAACGCATAACGCATAACGCATAACGCATAACGCATAACGCATAACGCATAACGCATAACGCATAACGCATAACGCATAACGCATAACGCATAACGCATAACGCATAACGCATAACGCATAACGCATAACGCATAACGCATAACGCATAACGCATAACGCATAACGCATAACGCATAACGCATAACGCATAACGCATAACGCATAACGCATAACGCATAACGCATAACGCATAACGCATAACGCATTACGCATAACCCATGACGCATAACGCATAACGCATAACGCATTACGCATAACGCATAACGCATAACGCATAACCCATAACGCATAACGCATGACGCATAACGCATGACGCATAACCCATAACGCATAACACATAACGCATAACGTATAACGCATAACGCATAACGCATAACGCATAACGCATAACGCATAACGCATAACGCATAACGCATAACGCATTACGCATTACGCATTACGCATAACCCATGACGCATAACGCATAACGCATAACGCATAACGCATAACGCATAACGCATAACGCATAACGCATAACGCATAACGCATAACGCATAACGCATAACGCATAACGCATAATGCATAACGCATAACGCATAACGCATAACGCATAACGCATAACGCATAACGCATAACGCATAACGCATAACGCATAACGCATAACGCATAACGCATAACGCATAACGCATAACACATAACGCAAAACGCATAACGCATAACTTATAATGCATTACGCATAATCCATAGCGGATAACGCATAACCCATAGCGCATGACGCATAACGCAAAGCCGATAACGCATAACGCATAACGCATAACGCATAACTCATAACGCATAACGCATAACGCATAACGCATAACGCATAACGCATAACGCATAACGCATAACGCATAACGCATAACGCATAACGCATAACGCATAACGCATAACGCATAACGCATAACGCATAACGCATAACGCATAACGCATAACGCATAACGCATAACGCAAAACGCATAACGCATAACGCATAACGCATAACGCATGACGCATAACCCATAACGCATAACACATAACGCAAAACGCATAACGCATAACTTATAATGCATTACGCATAATCCATAGCGGATAACGCAAAGCCGATAACGCATAACGCATAACGCATAACGCATAACGCATAACGCATAACGCATAACGCATAACGCATAACGCATAACGCAGAACGCATAACGCATAACGCATAACGCATAACGCATAACCCATAACCCATAACCCATAACCCATAACCCATAACCCATAACCCATAACCCATAACCCATAACCCATAACCCATAACGCATAACGCATAACGCATAACGCATAACGCATAACGCATAACGCATAACGCAAAACGCATAACGCATAACTTATAATGCATTACGCATAATCCATAGCGGATAACGCATAACCCATAGCGCATGACGCATAACGCAAAGCCGATAACGCATAACGCATAACGCATAACGCATAACTCATAACGCATAACGCATAACGCATAACGCATAACGCATAACGCATAACGCATAACGCATAACGCATAACGCATAACGCATAACGCATAACGCATAACGCATAACGCATAACGCATAACGCATAACGCATAACGCATAACGCAAAACGCATAACGCATAACGCATAACGCATAACGCATGACGCATAACCCATAACGCATAACACATAACGCAAAACGCATAACGCATAACTTATAATGCATTACGCATAATCCATAGCGGATAACGCAAAGCCGATAACGCATAACGCATAACGCATAACGCATAACGCATAACGCATAACGCATAACGCATAACGCACAACGCATAACGCATAACGCAGAACGCATAACGCATAACGCATAACGCATAACGCATAACGCATAACCCATAACCCATAACCCATAACCCATAACCCATAACCCATAACCCATAACCCATAACCCATAACCCATAACCCATAACGCATAACGCATAACGCATAACGCATAACGCATAACGCATAACGCATAACGCATAACGCATAACGCATAACGCATAACGCATAACGCATAACGCATAACGCATAACGCATAACGCATAACGCATAACGCATAACGCATAACGCAGAACGCATAACGCATAACGCATAACGCATAACGCATAACGCATAACCCATAACCCATAACCCATAACCCATAACCCATAACCCATAACCCATAACCCATAACCCATAACCCATAACCCATAACCCATAACGCATAACGCATAACGCATAACGCATAACGCATAACGCATAACGCATAACGCATAACGCATAACGCATAACGCATAACGCATAACGCATAACGCATAATGCATAACGCATAACGCATAACGCATAACGCATAACGCATAACGCATAACGCATAACGCATAACGCATAACGCATAACGCATAACGCATAACGCATAACGCATAACACATAACGCAAAACGCATAACGCATAACTTATAATGCATTACGCATAATCCATAGCGGATAACGCATAACCCATAGCGCATGACGCATAACGCAAAGCCGATAACGCATAACGCATAACGCATAACGCATAACTCATAACGCATAACGCATAACGCATAACGCATAACGCATAACGCATAACGCATAACGCATAACGCATAACGCATAACGCATAACGCATAACGCATAACGCATAACGCATAACGCATAACGCATAACGCATAACGCATAACGCATAACGCATAACGCATAACGCATAACGCATAACGCAAAACGCATAACGCATAACGCATAACGCATAACGCATGACGCATAACCCATAACGCATAACACATAACGCAAAACGCATAACGCATAACTTATAATGCATTACGCATAATCCATAGCGGATAACGCAAAGCCGATAACGCATAACGCATAACGCATAACGCATAACGCATAACGCATAACGCATAACGCATAACGCATAACGCATAACGCAGAACGCATAACGCATAACGCATAACGCATAACGCATAACGCGTAACCCATAACCCATAACCCATAACCCATAACCCATAACCCATAACCCATAACCCATAACCCATAACCCATAACCCATAACCCATAACCCATAACGCATAACGCATAACGCATAACGCATAACGCATAACGCATAACGCATAACGCATAACGCATAACGCATAACGCATAACGCATAACGCATAACGCATAACGCATAACGCATAACGCATAACGCATAACGCATAACGCATAACGCATAACGCATAACGCATAACGCATAACGCATAACGCATAACGCATAAAGCATAATCCATAACGCATAACGCATAACGCATAACGCATAACGCATAACGCAAAACGCATAACGCATAACGCATAACGCATAACGCATGACGCATAACCCATAACGCATAACACATAACGCAAAACGCATAACGCATAACTTATAATGCATTACGCATAATCCATAGCGGATAACGCAAAGCCGATAACGCATAACGCATAACGCATAACGCATAACGCATAACGCATAACGCATAACGCATAACGCATAACGCATAACGCAGAACGCATAACGCATAACGCATAACGCATAACGCATAACGCATAACGCATAACGCATAACGCACAACGCATTACGCACAACGCATTACGCATAACGCATAACGCATAACGCATAACGCATAACGCATAACGCATAACGCATAACGCATAACGCATAACGCATAACGCATAACGCATAACGCATAACGCATAACGCATAACGCATAACGCATAACGCATAACGCATAACGCATAACGCAAAACGCATAACGCATAACGCATAACGCATAACGCATGACGCATAACCCATAACGCATAACACATAACGCAAAACGCATAACGCATAACTTATAATGCATTACGCATAATCCATAGCGGATAACGCATAACCCATAGCGCATGACGCATAACGCAAAGCCGATAACGCATAACGCATAACGCATAACGCATAACGCATAACGCATAACGCATAACGCATAACGCATAACGCATAACGCATAACGCATAACGCATAACGCATAACGCATAACGCATTACGCATAACCCATGACGCATAACTCATAACGCATAACGCATAACGCATTACGCATTACGCATAACGCATAACGCATCACGCATAACGCATAACCCATAACGCATAACGCATGACGCATAACGCATGACGCATAACCCATAACGCATAACACATAACGCATAACGTATAACGCATAACGCATAACGCATAACGCATAACGCATAACGCATAACGCATAACGCATAACGCATAACGCATAACGCATAACGCATAACGCATAACGCATTACGCATTACGCATTACGCATAACCCATGACGCATAACGCATAACGCATAACGCATAACGCATAACGCATAACGCATAACGCATAACGCATAACGCATAACGCATAACGCATAACGCATAACGCATAACGCATAACGCATAACGCATAACGCATAACGCATAACGCATAACGCATAACGCATAACGCATAACGCATAACGCATAACGCATAACGCATAACGCATAACGCAAAGCCGATAACGCATAACGCATAACGCATAACGCATAACGCATAACGCATAACGCATAACGCATAACGCATAACGCATAACGCATAACGCATAACGCATAACGCATAACGCATAACGCATAACGCATAACGCATTACGCATAACCCATGACGCATAACTCATAACGCATAACGCATAACGCATTACGCATAACGCATAACGCATAACGCATCACGCATAACGCATAACCCATAACGCATAACGCATGACGCATAACGCATGACGCATAACCCATAACGCATAACACATAACGCATAACGTATAACGCATAACGCATAACGCATAACGCATAACGCATAACGCATAACGCATAACGCATAACGCATAACGCATAACGCATAACGCATTACGCATTACGCATCACGCATAACGCATAACCCATAACGCATAACGCATGACGCATAACGCATGACGCATAACCCATAACGCATAACACATAACGCATAACGTATAACGCATAACGCATAACGCATAACGCATAACGCATAACGCATAACGCATAACGCATAACGCATAACGCATAACGCATAACGCATAACGCATAACGCATAACGCATAACGCATAACGCATAACGCATAACGCATAACGCATAACGCATAACGCAAAACGCATAACGCATAACGCATAACGCATAACGCATGACGCATAACCCATAACGCATAACACATAACGCAAAACGCATAACGCATAACTTATAATGCATTACGCATAATCCATAGCGGATAACGCATAACCCATAGCGCATGACGCATAACACAAAGCCGATAACGCATAACGCATAACGCATAACGCATAACGCATAACGCATAACGCATAACGCATAACGCATAACGCATAACGCATAACGCATAACGCATAACGCATAATGCATAACGCATAACGCATAACGCATAACGCATAACACATAACGCATAACGCATAACGCATAACGCATAATCCATAACGGATAACGCATAACCCATAACGCATGACGCATAACGCAAAGCCGATAAAGCATAACGCATAACGCATAACGCATAACGCATACCGCATAACGCATAACGCATAACGCATAACGCATAACGCATAACCCATAACGCATAACGCATGACGCATTACCCATAACGCATAACACATAACGCAAAACACATAACGCATAACGCATAACGCATAATGCATAACGCATAACGCATAACGCATAACGCATAACGCATAACGCATAACGCATAACGCATAACGCATAACGCATAACGTATAACGCACAACGCATTACGCATAACGCATAACGCATAACGCATAACGCATAACGCATAACCCATAACGCATAACGCATGACGCATAACGCATGACGCATAACTCATAACGCATAACACATAACGCATAACGTATAACGCATAACGCATAACGCATAACGCATAACGCATAACGCGTAACGCATAACGCATTACGCATTACGCATAACCCATGACGCATAACTCATAACGCATAACGCATAACGCATAACGCATAACGCATAACGCATAACGCATAACGCATAACGCATAACGCATAACGCATAACGCATAACGCATAACGCATAACGCATAACGCATAACGCATAACGCATAACGCATAACGCATAACGCATAACGCATAACGCATAACGCATAACGCATGACGCATAACCCATAACGCATAACACATAACGCAAAACGCATAACGCATAACGCATAATGCATTACGTATAATCCATAACGGATAACGCATAACCTATAACGCATAACCCATAACGCATTAACCATAACGCATAATACATAACGCATAATCCATAACGGATAACGCAAAACCCATAACGCATAACACAAAGCCGATAACGCATAACGCATAACGCAAAACGCATAACGCATAACGCATAACGCATAACGCATAACGCATAACGCATAACGCATAACGCATAACGCATAACGCATAACGCATAACGCATAACGCATAACGCATAACGCATAACGCATAACGCATAACGCATAACGCATAACGCATAACGCATAACGCATAACGCATAACGCATAACGCATAACGCATAACGCATAACGCATAACGCATAACGCATAACGCATAACGCATAACGCATAACGCATAACGCATAACGCATAACGCATAACGCATAACGCATAACGCATAACGCATAACGCATAACGCATAACGCATAACGCATAACGCATAACGCATAACGCATAACGCATAACGCATTACGCATAACCCATGACGCATAACGCATAACGCATAACGCATTACGCATAACGCATAACGCATAACGCATAACCCATAACGCATAACGCATGACGCATAACGCATGACGCATAACCCATAACGCATAACACATAACGCATAACGTATAACGCATAACGCATAACGCATAACGCATAACGCATAACGCATAACGCATAACGCATAACGCATAACGCATTACGCATTACGCATTACGCATAACCCATGACGCATAACGCATAACGCATAACGCATAACGCATAACGCATAACGCATAACGCATAACGCATAACGCATAACGCATAACGCATAACGCATAACGCATAACGCATAATGCATAACGCATAACGCATAACGCATAACGCATAACGCATAACGCATAACGCATAACGCATAACGCATAACGCATAACGCATAACGCATAACGCATAACGCATAACGCATAACACATAACGCAAAACGCATAACGCATAACTTATAATGCATTACGCATAATCCATAGCGGATAACGCATAACCCATAGCGCATGACGCATAACGCAAAGCCGATAACGCATAACGCATAACGCATAACGCATAACTCATAACGCATAACGCATAACGCATAACGCATAACGCATAACGCATAACGCATAACGCATAACGCATAACGCATAACGCATAACGCATAACGCATAACGCATAACGCATAACGCATAACGCATAACGCATAACGCATAACGCATAACGCATAACGCATAACGCAAAACGCATAACGCATAACGCATAACGCATAACGCATGACGCATAACCCATAACGCATAACACATAACGCAAAACGCATAACGCATAACTTATAATGCATTACGCATAATCCATAGCGGATAACGCAAAGCCGATAACGCATAACGCATAACGCATAACGCATAACGCATAACGCATAACGCATAACGCATAACGCATAACGCATAACGCAGAACGCATAACGCATAACGCATAACGCATAACGCATAACCCATAACCCATAACCCATAACCCATAACCCATAACCCATAACCCATAACCCATAACCCATAACCCATAACCCATAACGCATAACGCATAACGCATAACGCATAACGCATAACGCATAACGCATAACGCAAAACGCATAACGCATAACTTATAATGCATTACGCATAATCCATAGCGGATAACGCATAACCCATAGCGCATGACGCATAACGCAAAGCCGATAACGCATAACGCATAACGCATAACGCATAACTCATAACGCATAACGCATAACGCATAACGCATAACGCATAACGCATAACGCATAACGCATAACGCATAACGCATAACGCATAACGCATAACGCATAACGCATAACGCATAACGCATAACGCATAACGCATAACGCATAACGCAAAACGCATAACGCATAACGCATAACGCATAACGCATGACGCATAACCCATAACGCATAACACATAACGCAAAACGCATAACGCATAACTTATAATGCATTACGCATAATCCATAGCGGATAACGCAAAGCCGATAACGCATAACGCATAACGCATAACGCATAACGCATAACGCATAACGCATAACGCATAACGCATAACGCACAACGCATAACGCATAACGCAGAACGCATAACGCATAACGCATAACGCATAACGCATAACGCATAACCCATAACCCATAACCCATAACCCATAACCCATAACCCATAACCCATAACCCATAACCCATAACCCATAACCCATAACGCATAACGCATAACGCATAACGCATAACGCATAACGCATAACGCATAACGCATAACGCATAACGCATAACGCATAACGCATAACGCATAACGCATAACGCATAACGCATAACGCATAACGCATAACGCATAACGCATAACGCAGAACGCATAACGCATAACGCATAACGCATAACGCATAACGCATAACCCATAACCCATAACCCATAACCCATAACCCATAACCCATAACCCATAACCCATAACCCATAACCCATAACCCATAACCCATAACGCATAACGCATAACGCATAACGCATAACGCATAACGCATAACGCATAACGCATAACGCATAACGCATAACGCATAACGCATAACGCATAACGCATAATGCATAACGCATAACGCATAACGCATAACGCATAACGCATAACGGATAACGCATAACGCATAACGCATAACGCATAACGCATAACGCATAACGCATAACGCATAACACATAACGCAAAACGCATAACGCATAACTTATAATGCATTACGCATAATCCATAGCGGATAACGCATAACCCATAGCGCATGACGCATAACGCAAAGCCGATAACGCATAACGCATAACGCATAACGCATAACTCATAACGCATAACGCATAACGCATAACGCATAACGCATAACGCATAACGCATAACGCATAACGCATAACGCATAACGCATAACGCATAACGCATAACGCATAACGCATAACGCATAACGCATAACGCATAACGCATAACGCATAACGCATAACGCATAACGCATAACGCATAACGCAAAACGCATAACGCATAACGCATAACGCATAACGCATGACGCATAACCCATAACGCATAACACATAACGCAAAACGCATAACGCATAACTTATAATGCATTACGCATAATCCATAGCGGATAACGCAAAGCCGATAACGCATAACGCATAACGCATAACGCATAACGCATAACGCATAACGCATAACGCATAACGCATAACGCATAACGCAGAACGCATAACGCATAACGCATAACGCATAACGCATAACGCGTAACCCATAACCCATAACCCATAACCCATAACCCATAACCCATAACCCATAACCCATAACCCATAACCCATAACCCATAACCCATAACGCATAACGCATAACGCATAAAGCATAATCCATAACGCATAACGCATAACGCATAACGCATAACGCATAACGCAAAACGCATAACGCATAACGCATAACGCATAACGCATGACGCATAACCCATAACGCATAACACATAACGCAAAACGCATAACGCATAACTTATAATGCATTACGCATAATCCATAGCGGATAACGCAAAGCCGATAACGCATAACGCATAACGCATAACGCATAACGCATAACGCATAACGCATAACGCATAACGCATAACGCATAACGCAGAACGCATAACGCATAACGCATAACGCATAACGCATAACGCGTAACCCATAACCCATAACCCATAACCCATAACCCATAACCCATAACCCATAACCCATAACCCATAACCCATAACCCATAACGCATAACGCATAACGCATAACGCATAACGCATAACGCATAACGCATAACGCATAACGCATAACGCATAACGCATAACGCATAACGCATAACGCATAACGCATAACGCATAACGCATAACGCATAACGCATAACGCATAACGCATAACGCATAACGCATAACGCATAACGCATAACGCATAAAGCATAATCCATAACGCATAACGCATAACGCATAACGCATAACGCATAATGCAAAAGTCATAACGCATAACGCTCAATGCATAACGCATAATCCATAACGGATAACGCATAACCTATAACGCATAACCCATAACGCATTAACCATAACGCATAATACATAACGCATAATCCATAACGGATAACGCATAACCCATAACGCATAACGCATAACGCATAACGCATAACGCATAACGCATAACGCATAACGCATAACGCATAACGCATAACGCATAACGCATAACGCATAAAGCATAATCCATAACGCATAACGCATAACGCATAACGCATAATCCATAACGGATAACGCGTAACTCATAACGCATGACGCATAACGCAAAGCCGATAAAGCATAACGCATAACGCATAACGCATAACGCATACCGCATAACGCATAACGCATAACGCATAACGCATAACCCATAACGCATAACGCATGACGCATTACCCATAACGCATAACAAATAACGCAAAACACATAACGCATAACGCATAACGCATAATGCATAACGCATAACGCATAACGCATAACGCATAACGCATAACGCATAACGCATAACGCATAACGCATAACCCATAACCCATAACCCATAACCCATAACCCATAACCCATAACCCATAACCCATAACCCATAACCCATAACCCATAACCCATAACCCATAACCCATAACCCATAACCCATAACGCATAACGCATAACGCATAACGCATAACGCATAACGCATAACGCATAACGCATAACGCATAACGCATAACGCATAACGCATAACGCATAACGCATAACGCATAACGCATAACGCATAACGCATAACGCATAACGCATAACGCATAACGCATAACGCATAACGCATAACGCATAACCCATAACCCATAACCCATAACCCATAACCCATAACCCATAACCCATAACCCATAACCCATAACCCATAACCCATAACGCATAACCCATAACCCATAACCCATAACCCATAACCCATAACCCATAACCCATAACCCATAACCCATAACCCATAACGCATAACGCATAACGCATAACGCATAACGCATAACGCATAACGCATAACGCATAACGCATAACGCATAACGCATAACGCATAACGCATAACGCATAACGCATAACGCATAACGCATAACGCATAAAGCATAATCCATAACGCATAACGCATAACGCATAACGCATAATGCAAAAGTCATAACGCATAACGCTCAATGCATAACGCATAATCCATAACGGATAACGCATAACCTATAACGCATAACCCATAACGCATTAACCATAACGCATAATACATAACGCATAATCCATAACGGATAACGCATAACCCATAACGCATAACGCATAACGCATAACGCATAACGCATAACGCATAACGCATAACGCATAACGCATAACGCATAACGCATAACGCATAAAGCATAATCCATAACGCATAACGCATAACGCATAACGCATAACGCATAACGCATAACGCATAACGCATAACGCATAACGCATAACGCATAACGCATAACGCATAACGCATAACGCATAACGCATAACGCATAACGCATAGCCCATAACGCATAACGCATAACGCATAATGCAAAAGTCATAACGCATAACGCATAACGCATAGCGCATAACGCATAACGCATAACGCATAACGCATAACGCATAACGCATAACGCATAACGCATAACGCATAACGCATAACGCATAACGCATAACGCATAACGCATAACGCATAACGCATAACGCATAACGCATAACGCATAACGCATAACGCATAACGCATAACGCATAACGCATAACGCATAACGCATAACGCATAACGCATAACGCATAACGCATAACGCATAACGCATAACGCATAACGCATAACGCATAACGCATAACGCATAACGCATAACGCATAACGCATAGCCCATAACGCATAACGCATAACGCATAATGCAAAAGTCATAACGCATAACGCATAACGCATAGCGCATAACGCATAACGCATAACGCATAACGCATAACGCATAACGCATAACTCATAACGCATAACGCATAACGCATAACGCATAACGCATAGCCCATAACGCATAACGCATAACGCATAATGCAAAAGTCATAACGCATAACGCATAACGCATAACGCATAACGCATAACGCATAACGCATAACGCATAACGCATAACGCATAACGCATAACGCATAACGCATAACGCATAACGCATAACGCATAACGCATAACGCATAACGCATAACGCATAACGCATAACGCATAACGCATAACGCATAACGCATAACGCATAACGCATAACGCATAACGCATAACGCATAACGCATAACGCATAACGCATAACGCATAACGCATAACGCATAACGCATAACGCATAACGCATAACGCATAACGCATAACGCATAACGCATAACGCATAACGCATAACGCATAACGCATAACGCATAACGCATAACGCATAACCCGTTACGCATAACGCTTAACGCATAACGCATAACGCATAACGCATAACGCATAGCCCATAACGCATAACGCATAACGCATAATGCAAAAGTCATAACGCATAACGCATAACGCATAACGCATAACGCATAACGCATAACGTATAAACCATAGCCCATAACGCATAACGCATAACGCATAACGCATAACGCATAACGCATAACGCATAACGCATAACGCATAACGCATAACGCATAACGCATAACGCATAACGCATAACGCATAACGCATAACGCATAACGCATAACGCATAACGCATAACGCATAACGCATAACGCATAACGCATAACGCATAACGCATAACGCATAACGCATAACGCATAACGCATAACGCATAACGCATAACGCATAACGCATAACGCATAACGCATAACGCATAACGCATAACGCATAACGCATAACGCATAACGCATAACGCATAACGCATAGCCCATAACGCATAACGCATAACGCATAATGCAAAAGTCATAACGCATAAGGCATAACGCTTAACGCATAACGCATAACGCATAACGCATAACGCATAACGCATAACGCATAACGCATAACGCATAACGCATAACGCATAACGCATAACGCATAACGCATAACGCATAACGCATAACGCATAACGCATAACGCATAACGCATAACGCATAACGCATAACGCATAACGCATAACGCATAACGCATAACGCATAACGCATAACGCATAACGCATAACGCATAACGCATAACGCATAACGCATAACGCATAACGCATAACGCATAACGCATAACGCATAACGCATAACGCATAACGCATAACGCATAACGCATAACGCATAACGCATAGCCCATAACGCATAACGCATAACGCATAATGCAAAAGTCATAACGCATAACGCATAACGCATAGCGCATAACGCATAACGCATAACGCATAACGCATAACGCATAACGCATAACGCATAACGCATAACGCATAACGCATAACGCATAACGCATAACGCATAACGCATAACGCATAACGCATAACGCATAACGCATAACGCATAACGCATAACGCATAACGCATAACGCATAACGCATAACGCATAACGCATAACGCATAACGCATAACGCATAACGCATAACGCATAACGCATAACGCATAACGCATAACGCATAACGCATAACGCATAACGCATAACGCATAACGCATAACGCATAACGCATAACGCATAACGCATAACGCATAACGCATAACGCATAACGCATAACGCATAACGCATAACGCATAACGCATAACGCATAACGCATAACGCATAACGCATAACGCATAACGCATAACCCATTGCGCATAACGCTTAACGCGTAACGCAAAACTCATAACGCATAACGCATAACGCATAACGCATAACGCATAGCCCATAACGCATAACGCATAACGCATAATGCAAAAGTCATAACGCATAACGCATAACGCATAACGCATAACGCATAACGCATAACGCATAACGCATAACGCATAACGCATAACGCATAACGCATAACGCATAACGCATAACGCATAACGCATAACGCATAACGCATAACGCATAACGCATAACGCATAACGCATAACGCATAACGCATAACGCATAACGCATAACGCATAACGCATAACGCATAACGCATAACGCATAACGCATAACGCATAACGCATAACGCATAACGCATAACGCATAACGCATAACGCATAACGCATAACGCATAACGCATAACGCATAACGCATAACGCATAACACATAACGCATAACGCATAACGCATAACGCATAACGCATAGCGCATAACGCATAACGCATAACGCATAACGCATAACGCATAACGCATAACGCATAACCCGTTACGCATAACGCTTAACGCATAACGCATAACGCATAACGCATAACGCATAGCCCATAACGCATAACGCATAACGCATAATGCAAAAGTCATAACGCATAACGCATAACGCATAACGCATAACGCATAACGCATAACGTATAAACCATAGCCCATAACGCATAACGCATAACGCATAACGCATAACGCATAACGCATAACGCATAACGCATAACGCATAACGCATAACGCATAACGCATAACGCATAACGCATAACGCATAACGCATAACGCATAACGCATAACGCATAACGCATAACGCATAACGCATAACGCATAACGCATAACGCATAACGCATAACGCATAACGCATAACGCATAACGCATAACGCATAACGCATAACGCATAACGCATAACGCATAACGCATAACGCATAACGCATAGCCCATAACGCATAACGCATAACGCATAATGCAAAAGTCATAACGCATAAGGCATAACGCTTAACGCATAACGCATAACGCATAACGCATAACGCATAACGCATAACGCATAACGCATAACGCATAACGCATAACGCATAACGCATAACGCATAACGCATAACGCATAACGCATAACGCATAACGCATAACGCATAACGCATAACGCATAACGCATAACGCATAACGCATAACGCATAACGCATAACGCATAACGCATAACGCATAACGCATAACGCATAACGCATAACGCATAACGCATAACGCATAACGCATAACGCATAACGCATAACGCATAACGCATAACGCATAGCCCATAACGCATAACGCATAACGCATAATGCAAAAGTCATAACGCATAACGCATAACGCATAACGCATAGCGCATAACGCATAACGCATAACGCATAACGCATAACGCATAACGCATAACGCATAACGCATAACGCATAACGCATAACGCATAACGCATAACGCATAACGCATAACGCATAACGCATAACGCATAACGCATAACGCATAACGCATAACGCATAACGCATAACGCATAACACATAACGCATAACGCATAACGCATAACGCATAACGCATAGCGCATAACGCATAACGCATAACGCATAACGCATAACGCATAACGCATAACGCATAACCCGTTACGCATAACGCTTAACGCATAACGCATAACGCATAACGCATAACGCATAGCCCATAACGCATAACGCATAACGCATAATGCAAAAGTCATAACGCATAACGCATAACGCATAACGCATAACGCATAACGCATAACGTATAAACCATAGCCCATAACGCATAACGCATAACGCATAACGCATAACGCATAACGCATAACGCATAACGCATAACGCATAACGCATAACGCATAACGCATAACGCATAACGCATAACGCATAACGCATAACGCATAACGCATAACGCATAACGCATAACGCATAACGCATAACGCATAACGCATAACGCATAACGCATAACGCATAACGCATAACGCATAACGCATAACGCATAACGCATAACGCATAACGCATAACGCATAACGCATAACGCATAGCCCATAACGCATAACGCATAACGCATAATGCAAAAGTCATAACGCATAAGGCATAACGCTTAACGCATAACGCATAACGCATAACGCATAACGCATAACGCATAACGCATAACGCATAACGCATAACGCATAACGCATAACGCATAACGCATAACGCATAACGCATAACGCATAACGCATAACGCATAACGCATAACGCATAACGCATAACGCATAACGCATAACGCATAACGCATAACGCATAACGCATAACGCATAACGCATAACGCATAACGCATAACGCATAACGCATAACGCATAACGCATAACGCATAACGCATAACGCATAACGCATAACGCATAACGCATAACGCATAGCCCATAACGCATAACGCATAACGCATAATGCAAAAGTCATAACGCATAACGCATAACGCATAGCGCATAACGCATAACGCATAACGCATAACGCATAACGCATAACGCATAACGCATAACGCATAACGCATAACGCATAACGCATAACGCATAACGCATAACGCATAACGCATAACGCATAACGCATAACGCATAACGCATAACGCATAACGCATAACGCATAACGCATAACGCATAACGCATAACGCATAACGCATAACGCATAACGCATAACGCATAACGCATAACGCATAACGCATAACGCATAACGCATAACGCATAACGCATAACGCATAACGCATAACGCATAACGCATAACGCATAACGCATAACGCATAACGCATAACGCATAACGCATAACGCATAACGCATAACGCATAACGCATAACGCATAACGCATAACGCATAACGCATAACGCATAACGCATAACGCATAACGCATAACGCATAACGCATAACGCATAACGCATAACGCATAACGCATAACGCATAGCCCATAACGCATAACGCATAACGCATAATGCAAAAGTCATAACGCATAACGCATAACGCATAGCGCATAACGCATAACGCATAACGCATAACGCATAACGCATAACGCATAACGCATAACGCATAACGCATAACGCATAACGCATAACGCATAACGCATAACGCATAACGCATAACGCATAACGCATAACGCATAACGCATAACGCATAACGCATAACGCATAACGCATAACGCATAACGCATAACGCATAACGCATAACGCATAACGCATAACGCATAACGCATAACGCATAACGCATAACGCATAACGCATAACGCATAACGCATAACGCATAACGCATAACGCATAACGCATAACGCATAACGCATAACGCATAACGCATAACGCATAACGCATAACGCATAACGCATAACGCATAACGCATAACGCATAACGCATAACGCATAACGCATAACGCATAACGCATAACCCATTGCGCATAACGCTTAACGCGTAACGCAAAACTCATAACGCATAACGCATAACGCATAACGCATAACGCATAGCCCATAACGCATAACGCATAACGCATAATGCAAAAGTCATAACGCATAACGCATAACGCATAACGCATAACGCATAACGCATAACGCATAACGCATAACGCATAACGCATAACGCATAACGCATAACGCATAACGCATAACGCATAACGCATAACGCATAACGCATAACGCATAACGCATAACGCATAACGCATAACGCATAACGCATAACGCATAACGCATAACGCATAACGCATAACGCATAACGCATAACGCATAACGCATAACGCATAACGCATAACGCATAACGCATAACGCATAACGCATAACGCATAACGCATAACGCATAACGCATAACGCATAACGCATAACGCATAACGCATAACGCATAACGAATAACGCATAACGCATAACGCATAACGCATAAGGCATAACGCATAACGCATAACGCATAACGCATAACGCATAACGCATAGCCCATAACGCATAACGCATAACGCATAATGCAAAAGTCATAACGCATAACGCATAACGCATAACGCATAACGCATAACGTATAAACCATAGCCCATAACGCATAACGCATAACGCATAACGCATAACGCATAACGCATAACGCATAACGCATAACGCATAACGCATAACGCATAACGCATAACGCATAACGCATAACGCATAACGCATAACGCATAACGCATAACGCATAACGCATAACGCAAACGCATAACGCATAACGCATAACGCATAACGCATAACGCATAACGCATAACGCATAACGCATAACGCATAACGCATAACGCATAACGCATAACGCATAACGCATAACGCATAACGCATAACGCATAACGCATAACGCATAGCCCATAACGCATAACGCATAACGCATAATGCAAAAGTCATAACGCATAAGGCATAACGCTTAACGCATAACGCATAACGCATAACGCATAACGCATAACGCATAACGCATAACGCATAACGCATAACGCATAACGCATAACGCATAACGCATAACGCATAACGCATAGCCCATAACGCATAACGCATAACGCATAATGCAAAAGTCATAACGCATAACGCATAACGCATAGCGCATAACGCATAACGCATAACGCATAACGCATAACGCATAACGCATAACGCATAACGCATAACGCATAACGCATAACGCATAACGCATAACGCATAACGCATAACGCATAACGCATAACGCATAACGCATAACGCATAACGCATAACGCATAACGCATAACGCATAACGCATAACGCATAACGCATAACGCATAACGCATAACGCATAACGCATAACGCATAACGCATAACGCATAACGCATAACGCATAACGCATAACGCATAACGCATAACGCATAACGCATAACGCATAACGCATAACGCATAACGCATAACGCATAACGCATAACGCATAACGCATAACGCATAACGCATAACGCATAACGCATAACGCATAACGCATAACCCATTGCGCATAACGCTTAACGCGTAACGCAAAACTCATAACGCATAACGCATAACGCATAACGCATAACGCATAGCCCATAACGCATAACGCATAACGCATAATGCAAAAGTCATAACGCATAACGCATAACGCATAACGCATAACGCATAACGCATAACGCATAACGCATAACGCATAACGCATAACGCATAACGCATAACGCATAACGCATAACGCATAACGCATAACGCATAACGCATAACGCATAACGCATAACGCATAACGCATAACGCATAACGCATAACGCATAACGCATAACGCATAACGCATAACGCATAACGCATAACGCATAACGCATAACGCATAACGCATAACGCATAAGGCATAACGCATAACGCATAACGCATAACGCATAACGCATAGCCCATAACGCATAACGCATAACGCATAATGCAAAAGTCATAACGCATAACGCATAACGCATAACGCATAACGCATAACGTATAAACCATAGCCCATAACGCATAACGCATAACGCATAACGCATAACGCATAACGCATAACGCATAACGCATAACGCATAACGCATAACGCATAACGCATAACGCATAACGCATAACGCATAACGCATAACGCATAACGCATAACGCATAACGCATAACGCATAACGCATAACGCATAACGCATAACGCATAACGCATAACGCATAACGCATAACGCATAACGCATAACGCATAACGCATAACGCATAACGCATAACGCATAACGCATAACGCATAGCCCATAACGCATAACGCATAACGCATAATGCAAAAGTCATAACGCATAAGGCATAACGCTTGACGCATAAGGCATAACGCATAACGCATAACGCATAACGCATAACGCATAACGCATAACGCATAACGCATAACGCATAACGCATAACGCATAACGCATAACGCATAACCCGTTACGCATAACGCTTAACGCATAACGCATAACGCATAACGCATAACGCATAGCCCATAACGCATAACGCATAACGCATAATGCAAAAGTCATAACGCATAACGCATAACGCATAACGCATAACGCATAACGCATAACGCATAACGCATAACGCATAACGCATAACGCATAACGCATAACGCATAACGCATAACGCATAACGTATAAACCATAGCCCATAACGCATAACGCATAACGCATAACGCATAACGCATAACGCATAACGCATAACGCATAACGCATAACGCATAACGCATAACGCATAACGCATAACGCATAACGCATAACGCATAACGCATAACGCATAACGCATAACGCATAACGCATAACGCATAACGCATAACGCATAACGCATAACGCATAACGCATAACGCATAATGCATAACGCATAACGCATAACGCATAACGCATAACGCATAACGCATAACGCATAACGCATAACGCATAACGCATAACGCATAACGCATAACGCATAACGCATAACGCATAACGCATAGCCCATAACGCATAACGCATAACGCATAATGCAAAAGTCATAACGCATAAGGCATAACGCTTAACGCATAACGCATAACGCATAACGCATAACGCATAACGCATAACGCATAACGCATAACGCATAACGCATAACGCATAACGCATAACGCATAACGCATAACGCATAACGCATAACGCATAACGCATAACGCATAACGCATAACGCATAACGCATAACGTATAAACCATAAGGCATAACGCTTAGCCCATAACGCATAACGCATAACGCATAACGCATAACGCATAACGCATAACGCATAACGCATAACGCATAACGCATAACGCATAACGCATAACGCATAACGCATAACGCATAACCCATTGCGCATAACGCATAACGCATAACGCATAACGCATAACGCATAACGCATAACGCATAACGCATAACGCATAACGCATAACGCATAACGCATAACGCATAACGCATATCGCATAACGCATAACGCATAACGCATAACGCATAACGCATAACGCATAACGCATAACGCATAACGCATAACGCATAACGCATAACGCATAACGCATAACGCATAACGAATAACGCATAACGCATAACGCATAACGCATAACGCATAACGCATAACGCATAACGCATAACGCATAACGCAAAACGCATAACGCATAACGCATAACGCATAACGCATAACGCATAACGCATAACGCATAACGCATAACGCATAACGCATAACGCATAACGCATAACGCATAACGCATAACGCATAACGCATAACGCATAACGCATAACGCATAACGCATAACGCATAACGCATAACGCATAACGCATAACGCATAACGCATAACGCATAACGCATAACGCATAACGCATAACGCATAACGCATAACGCATAACGCATAACGCATAACGCATAACGCATAACGCATAACGCATAGCCCATAACGCATAACGCATAACGCATAATGCAAAAGTCATAACGCATAACGCATAACGCATAACGCATAACGCATAACGCATAACGCATAACGCATAACGCATAACGCATAACGCATAACGCATAACGCATAACGCATAACGCATAACGCATAACGCATAACGCATAACGCATAACGCATAACGCATAACGCATAACGCATAACGCATAACGCATAACGCATAACGCATAACGCATAACGCATAAGGCATAACGCATAACGCATAACGCATAACGCATAACGCATAACGCATAGCCCATAACGCATAACGCATAACGCATAATGCAAAAGTCATAACGCATAACGCATAACGCATAACGCATAACGCATAACGCATAACGCATAACGTATAAACCATAGCCCATAACGCATAACGCATAACGCATAACGCATAACGCATAACGCATAACGCATAACGCATAACGCATAACGCATAACGCATAACGCATAACGCATAACGCATAACGCATAACGCATAACGCATAACGCATAACGCATAACGCATAACGCATAACGCATAACGCATAACGCATAACGCATAACGCATAACGCATAACGCATAACGCATAACGCATAACGCATAACGCATAACGCATAACGCATAATGCAAAAGTCATAACGCATAAGGCATAACGCTTAACGCATAACGCATAACGCATAACGCATAACGCATAACGCATAACGCATAACGCATAACGCATAACGCATAACGCATAACGCATAACGCATAACGCATAACGCATAACGCATAACGCATAACGCATAACGCATAACGCATAACGCATAACGCATAACGCATAACGCATAGCCCATAACGCATAACGCATAACGCATAATGCAAAAGTCATAACGCATAACGCATAACGCATAGCGCATAACGCATAACGCATAACGCATAACGCATAACGCATAACGCATAACGCATAACGCATAACGCATAACGCATAACGCATAACGCATAACGCATAACGCATAACGCATAACGCATAACGCATAACGCATAACGCATAACGCATAACGCATAACGCATAACGCATAACGCATAACGCATAACGCATAACGCATAACGCATAACGCATAACGCATAACGCATAACGCATAACGTATAAACCATAAGGCATAACGCTTAGCCCATAACGCATAACGCATAACGCATAACGCATAACGCATAACGCATAACGCATAACGCATAACGCATAACGCATAACGCATAACGCATAACGCATAACGCATAACGCATAACGCATAACCCATTGCGCATAACGCATAACGCATAACGCATAACGCATAACGCATAACGCATAACGCATAACGCATAACGCATAACGCATAACGCATAACGCATATCGCATAACGCATAACGCATAACGCATAACGCATAACGCATAACGCATAACGCATAACGCATAACGCATAACGCATAACGCATAACGCATAACGCATAACGCATAACGAATAACGCATAACGCATAACGAATAACGCATAACGCATAACGCATAACGCATAACGCATAACGCATAACGCAAAACGCATAACGCATAACGCATAACGCATAACGCATAACGCATAACGCATAACGCATAACGCATAACGCATAACGCATAACGCATAACGCATAACGCATAACGCATAACGCATAACGCATAACGCATAACGCATAACGCATAACGCATAACGCATAACGCATAACGCATAACGCATAACGCATAACGCATAACGCATAACGCATAACGCATAACGCATAACGCATAACGCATAACGCATAACGCATAACGCATAACGCATAACGCATAACGCATAACGCATAACGCATAGCCCATAACGCATAACGCATAACGCATAATGCAAAAGTCATAACGCATAACGCATAACGCATAACGCATAACGCATAACGCATAACGCATAACGCATAACGCATAACGCATAACGCATAACGCATAACGCATAACGCATAACGCATAACGCATAGCCCATAACGCATAACGCATAACGCATAACGCATAATGCAAAAGTCATAACGCATAACGCATAACGCATAACGCATAACGCATAACGCATAACGCATAACGCATAACGCATAACGCATAACGCATAACGCATAACGCATAACGCATAACGCATAACGCATAACGCATAACGCATAACGCATAACGTATAACGCATAACGCATAACGCATAACGCATAACGCATAGCCCATAACGCATAACGCATAACGCATAATGCAAAAGTCATAACGCATAACGCATAACGCATAACGCATAACGCATAACGCATAACGCATAACGCATAGCCCATAACGCATAACGCATAACGCATAATGCAAAAGTCATAACGCATAACGCATAACGCATAACGCATAACGCATAACGCATAACGCATAACGCATAACGCATAACGCATAACGCATAACGCATAACGCATAACGCATAACGCATAACGCATAACGCATAGCCCATAACGCATAACGCATAACGCATAACGCATAATGCAAAAGTCATAACGCATAACGCATAACGCATAACGCATAACGCATAACGCATAACGCATAACGCATAACGCATAACGCATAACGCATAACGCATAACGCATAACGCATAACGCATAACGCATAACGCATAACGCATAACGCATAACGCATAACGTATAACGCATAACGCATAACGCATAACGCATAACGCATAGCCCATAACGCATAACGCATAACGCATAATGCAAAAGTCATAACGCATAACGCATAACGCATAACGCATAACGCATAACGCATAACGCATAACGCATAACGCATAACGCATAACGCATAACGCATAACGCATAACGCATAACGCATAACGCATAACGCATAACGCATAACGCATAACGCATAACGCATAACGCATAACGCATAACGATAACGCATAACGCATAACGCATAACGCATAACGCATAACGCATAACGCATAACGCATAACGCATAACGCATAACGCATAACGCATAACGCATAACGCATAACGCATAACGCATAACGCATAACGCATAACGCATAACGCATAACGCATAACGCATAACGCATAACGCATAACCCATTGCGCATAACGCTTAACGCGTAACGCAAAACTCATAACGCATAACGCATAACGCATAACGCATAACGCATAACGCATAACGCATAACGCATAACGCATAACGCATAGCCCATAACGCATAACGCATAACGCATAATGCAAAAGTCATAACGCATAACGCATAACGCATAACGCATAACGCATAACGCATAACGCATAAGGCATAACGCATAACGCATAACGCATAACGCATAACGCATAACGCATAACGCATAACGCATAACGCATAACGCATAACGCATAACGCATAACGCATAGCCCATAACGCATAACGCATAACGCATAATGCAAAAGTCATAACGCATAACGCATAACGCATAACGCATAACGCATAACGCATAACGCATAAGGCATAACGCATAACGCATAACGCATAACGCATAACGCATAACGCATAACGCATAACGCATAACGCATAACGCATAACGCATAACGCATAACGCATAACGCATAACGCATAACGCATAACGCATAACGCATAACGCATAACCCATTGCGCATAACGCTTAACGCGTAACGCAAAACTCATAACGCATAACGCATAACGCATAACGCATAACGCATAACGCATAACGCATAACGCATAACGCATAACGCATAGCCCATAACGCATAACGCATAACGCATAATGCAAAAGTCATAACGCATAACGCATAACGCATAACGCATAACGCATAACGCATAACGCATAAGGCATAACGCATAACGCATAACGCATAACGCATAACGCATAACGCATAACGCATAACGCATAACGCATAACGCATAACGCATAACGCATAACGCATAACGCATAACGCATAACCCATTGCGCATAACGCTTAACGCGTAACGCAAAACTCATAACGCATAACGCATAACGCATAACGCATAACGCATAACGCATAACGCATAACGCATAACGCATAACGCATAGCCCATAACGCATAACGCATAACGCATAATGCAAAAGTCATAACGCATAACGCATAACGCATAACGCATAACGCATAACGCATAACGCATAAGGCATAACGCATAACGCATAACGCATAACGCATAACGCATAACGCATAACGCATAACGCATAACGCATAACGCATAACGCATAACGCATAACGCATAGCCCATAACGCATAACGCATAACGCATAATGCAAAAGTCATAACGCATAACGCATAACGCATAACGCATAACGCATAACGCATAACGCATAAGGCATAACGCATAACGCATAACGCATAACGCATAACGCATAACGCATAACGCATAACGCATAACGCATAACGCATAACGCATAACGCATAACGCATAACGCATAACGCATAACGCATAACGCATAACGCATAACGCATAACGCATAACGCAGAACGCATAACGCATAACGCATAACGCATAACGCATAACGCATAACGCATAACGCATAACGCATAACGCATAACGCATAACGCATAACGCATAACGCATAACGCATAACGCATAACGCATAACGCATAACGCATAACGCATAACGCATAACGCATAACGCATAACGCATAACGCATAACGCATAACGCATAACGCATAATGCAAAAGTCATAACGCATAACGCATAACGCATAACGCATAACGCATAACGCATAACGCATAACGCATAACGCATAACGCATAACGCATAACGCATAACGCATAACGCATAACGCATAACGCATAACGCATAACGCATAACGCATAACGCATAACGCATAACGCATAACGCATAACGCATAACGCATAACGCATAACGCATAACGCATAACGCATAACGCATAACGCATAACGCATAACGCATAACGTATAACGCATAACGCATAACGCATAACGCATAACGCATAACGCATAACGCATAACGCATAACGCATAACGCATAACGCATAACGCATAACGCATAACGCATAACGCATAACGCATAACGCATAACGCATAACGCATAACGCATAACGCATAACGCATAACGCATAACGCATAACGCATAACGCATAACGCATAACGCATAACGCATAACGCATAACGCATAACGCATAACGCATAACGCATAACGCATAGCCCATAACGCATAACGCATAACGCATAATGCAAAAGTCATAACGCATAACGCATAACGCATAACGCATAACGCATAACGCATAACGCATAACGCATAACGCATAACGCATAACGCATAACGCATAACGCATAACGCATAACGCATAACGCATAGCCCATAACGCATAACGCATAACGCATAACGCATAATGCAAAAGTCATAACGCATAACGCATAACGCATAACGCATAACGCATAACGCATAACGCATAACGCATAACGCATAACGCATAACGCATAACGCATAACGCATAACGCATAACGCATAACGCATAACGCATAACGCATAACGCATAACGTATAACGCATAACGCATAACGCATAACGCATAACGCATAGCCCATAACGCATAACGCATAACGCATAATGCAAAAGTCATAACGCATAACGCATAACGCATAACGCATAACGCATAACGCATAACGCATAACGCATAACGCATAGCCCATAACGCATAACGCATAACGCATAATGCAAAAGTCATAACGCATAACGCATAACGCATAACGCATAACGCATAACGCATAACGCATAACGCATAACGCATAACGCATAACGCATAACGCATAACGCATAACGCATAACGCATAACGCATAACGCATAGCCCATAACGCATAACGCATAACGCATAACGCATAATGCAAAAGTCATAACGCATAACGCATAACGCATAACGCATAACGCATAACGCATAACGCATAACGCATAACGCATAACGCATAACGCATAACGCATAACGCATAACGCATAACGCATAACGCATAACGCATAACGCATAACGCATAACGCATAACGTATAACGCATAACGCATAACGCATAACGCATAACGCATAGCCCATAACGCATAACGCATAACGCATAATGCAAAAGTCATAACGCATAACGCATAACGCATAACGCATAACGCATAACGCATAACGCATAACGCATAACGCATAACGCATAACGCATAACGCATAACGCATAACGCATAACGCATAACGCATAACGCATAACGCATAACGCATAACGCATAACGCATAACGCATAACGCATAACGATAACGCATAACGCATAACGCATAACGCATAACGCATAACGCATAACGCATAACGCATAACGCATAACGCATAACGCATAACGCATAACGCATAACGCATAACGCATAACGCATAACGCATAACGCATAACGCATAACGCATAACGCATAACGCATAACGCATAACGCATAACGCATAACCCATTGCGCATAACGCTTAACGCGTAACGCAAAACTCATAACGCATAACGCATAACGCATAACGCATAACGCATAACGCATAACGCATAACGCATAACGCATAACGCATAACGCATAGCCCATAACGCATAACGCATAACGCATAATGCAAAAGTCATAACGCATAACGCATAACGCATAACGCATAACGCATAACGCATAACGCATAAGGCATAACGCATAACGCATAACGCATAACGCATAACGCATAACGCATAACGCATAACGCATAACGCATAACGCATAACGCATAACGCATAACGCATAGCCCATAACGCATAACGCATAACGCATAATGCAAAAGTCATAACGCATAACGCATAACGCATAACGCATAACGCATAACGCATAACGCATAAGGCATAACGCATAACGCATAACGCATAACGCATAACGCATAACGCATAACGCATAACGCATAACGCATAACGCATAACGCATAACGCATAACGCATAACGCATAACGCATAACGCATAACGCATAACGCATAACGCATAACGCAGAACGCATAACGCATAACGCATAACGCATAACGCATAACGCATAACGCATAACGCATAACGCATAACGCATAACGCATAACGCATAACGCATAACGCATAACGCATAACGCATAACGCATAACGCATAACGCATAACGCATAACGCATAACGCATAACGCATAACGCATAACGCATAATGCAAAAGTCATAACGCATAACGCATAACGCATAACGCATAACGCATAACGCATAACGCATAACGCATAACGCATAACGCATAACGCATAACGCATAACGCATAACGCATAACGCATAACGCATAACGCATAACGCATAACGCATAACGCATAACGCATAACGCATAACGCATAACGCATAACGCATAACGCATAACGCATAACGCATAACGCATAACGCATAACGCATAACGTATAACGCATAACGCATAACGCATAACGCATAACGCATAGCCCATAACGCATAACGCATAACGCATAATGCAAAAGTCATAACGCATAACGCATAACGCATAACGCATAACGCATAACGCATAACGCATAACGCATAACGCATAACGCATAACGCATAACGCATAACGCATAACGCATAACGCATAACGCATAACGCATAACGCATAACGCATAACGATAACGCATAACGCATAACGCATAACGCATAACGCATAACGCATAACGCATAACGCATAACGCATAACGCATAACGCATAACGCATAACGCATAACGCATAACGCATAACGCATAACGCATAACGCATAACGCATAACGCATAACGCATAACGCATAACGCATAACGCATAACGCATAACGCATAACGCATAACGCATAACGCATAACGCATAACGCATAACGCATAACGCATAACGCATAACGCATAACGCTTAACGCGTAACGCAAAACTCATAACGCATAACGCATAACGCATAACGCATAACGCATAACGCATAACGCATAACGCATAACGCATAACGTATAAACCATAAGGCATAACGCTTAGCCCATAACGCATAACGCATAACGCATAACGCATAACGCATAACGCATAACGCATAACGCATAACGCATAACGCATAACGCATAACGCATAACTCATAACCCATTGCGCATAACGCTTAACGCGTAACGCTTAACGCGTAACGCAAAACTCATAACGCATAACGCATAACGCATAACGCATAACGTATAAACCATAAGGCATAACGCTTAGCACATAACGCATAACGCATAACGCATAACGCATAACGCATAACGCATAACGCATAACGCATAACGCATAACGCATAACGCATAACGCATAACGCATAACGCATAACGCATAACGCATAACGCATAACGCATAACGCATAACGCATAACGCATAACGCATAACGCATAACGCATAACGCATAACGCATAACGCATAACGCATAACGCATAACGCATAACGCATAACGCATAACGCATAACGCATAACCCATTGCGCATAACGCTTAACGCGTAACGCAAAACTCATAACGCATAACGCATAACGCATAACGCATAGCCCATAACGCATAACGCATAACGCATAATGCAAAAGTCATAACGCATAACGCATAACGCATAACGCATAACGCATAACGCATAACGCATAACGCATAACCCATTGCGCATAACGCTTAACGCGTAACGCAAAACTCATAACGCATAACGCATAACGCATAACGCATAACGCATAACGCATAACGCATAACGCATAACGCATAACGCATAACGCATAACGCATAACGCATAACGCATAACGCATAACGCATAACGCATAACGCATAACGCATAACGCATAACGCATAACGCATAACGCATAGCCCATAACGCATAACGCATAACGCATAACGCATAATGCAAAAGTCATAACGCATAACGCATAACGCATAACGCATAACGCATAACGCATAACGCATAACGCATAACGCATAACGCATAACGCATAACGCATAACGCATAACGCATAACGCATAACGCATAACGCATAACGCATAACGCATAACGCATAACGCATAACGCATAACGCATAACGCATAACGCATAACGCATAACGCATAACGCATAACGCATAACGTATAAACCATAAGGCATAACGCTTAGCCCATAACGCATAACGCATAACGCATAATGCAAAAGTCATAACGCATAACGCATAACGCATAACGCATAACGCATAACGCATAACGCATAACGCATAACGCATAACGCATAACGCATAACGCATAACGCATAACGCATAACGCATAACGCATAACGCATAACGCATAACGCATAACGCATAACGCATAACCCATTGCGCATAACGCTTAACGCGTAACGCAAAACTCATAACGCATAACGCATAACGCATAACGCATAACGCATAACGCATAACGCATAACGCATAGCCCATAACGCATAACGCATAACGCATAATGCAAAAGTCATAACGCATAACGCATAACGCATAACGCATAACGCATACCGCATAACGCATAACGCATAACGCATAACGCATAACGCATAACGCATAACGCATAACGCATAACGCATAACGCATAACGCATAACGCATAACGCATAACGCATAACGCATAACGCATAACGCATAACGCATAACGCATAACGCATAACGCATAACGCATAACGCATAACGCATAACGCATAACGCATAACGCATAACGCATAACGCATAACGCATAACGCATAACGCATAACGCATAACGCATAACGCATAACGCATAGCCCATAACGCATAACGCATAACGCATAATGCAAAAGTCATAACGCATAACGCATAACGCATAACGCATAACGCATAACGCATAACGCATAACGCATAACGCATAACGCATAGCCCATAACGCATAACGCATAACGCATAATGCAAAAGTCATAACGCATAACGCATAACGCATAACGCATATCGCATAACGCATAACGCATAACGCATAACGCATAACGCATAACGCATAACGCATAACGCATAACGCATAACGCATAACGCATAACGCATAACGCATAACGCATAACGCATAACGCATAACGCATAACGCATAACGCATAACGCATAACGCATAACGCATAACGCATAACGCATAACGCATAACGCAAAAGTCATAACGCATAACGCATAACGCATAACGCATAACGCATAACGCATAACGCATAACGCATAACGCATAACGCATAGCCCATAACGCATAACGCATAACGCATAATGCAAAAGTCATAACGCATAACGCATAACGCATAACGCATATCGCATAACGCATAACGCATAACGCATAACGCATAACGCATAGCCCATAACGCATAACGCATAACGCATAATGCAAAAGTCATAACGCATAACGCATAACGCATAACGCATAACGCATACCGCATAACGCATAACGCATAACGCATAACGCATAACGCATAACGCATAACGCATAACGCATAACGCATAACGCATAACGCATAACGCATAACGCATAACGCATAACGCATAACGCATAACGCATAACGTATAAACCATAAGGCATAACGCTTAGCCCATAACGCATAACGCATAACGCATAACGCATAACGCATAACGCATAACGCATAACGCATAACGCATAACGCATAACGCATAACGCATAACGCATAACGCATAACGCATAACGCATAACGCATAACGCATAACGCATAACGCATAACGCATAACCCATTGCGCATAACGCTTAACGCGTAACGCAAAACTCTTAACGCATAACGCATAACGCATAACGCATAACGCATAACGCATAACGCATAGCCCATAACGCATAACGCATAACGCATAATGCAAAAGTCATAACGCATAACGCATAACGCATAACGCATAACGCATAACGCATAACGCATAACGCATAACGCATAACGCATAACGCATAACGCATAACGCATAACGCATAACGCATAACGCATAACGCATAACGCATAACGCATAACCCATTGCGCATAACGCTTAACGCGTAACGCATAACGCATAACGCATAACGCATAACGCATAACGCATAACGCATAACGCATAACGCATAACGCATAACGCATAACGCATAACGTATAAACCATAAGGCATAACGCTTAGCCCATAACGCATAACGCATAACGCATAACGCATAACGCATAACGCATAACGCATAACGCATAACGCATAACGCATAACGCATAACGCATAACGCATAACGCATAACGCATAACGCATAACGCATAACGCATAACGCATAACGCATAACGCATAACGCATAACGCATAACCCATTGCGCATAACGCTTAACGCGTAACGCAAAACTCATAACGCATAACGCATAACGCATAACGCATAACGCATAACGCATAACGCATAACGCATAACGCATAGCCCATAACGCATAACGCATAACGCATAATGCAAAAGTCATAACGCATAACGCATAACGCATAACGCATAACGCATAACGCATAACGCATAAGGCATAAGGCATAACGCATAACGCATAACGCATAACGCATAACGCATAACGCATAACGCATAACGCATAACGCATAACGCATAAGGCATAACGCATAACGCATAACGCATAACGCATAACGCATAACGCATAACGCATAACGCATAACGCATAACGCATAACGCATAACGCATAACGCATAACGCATAACGCATAACGCATAACGCATAACGCATAACGCATAACGCATAACGCATAACGCATAACGCATAACGCATAACGCATAACGCATAACGCATAACGCATAACGCATAACGCATAACCCGTTACGCATAACGCTTAACGCATAACGCATAACGCATAACGCATAACGCATAACGCATAACGCATAACGCATAACGCATAACGCATAACCCATTGCGCATAACGCTTAACGCGTAACGCAAAACTCATAACGCATAACGCATAACGCATAACGCATAGCCCATAACGCATAACGCATAACGCATAATGCAAAAGTCATAACGCATAACGCATAACGCATAACGCATAACGCATAACGCATAACGCATAACGCATAACGCATAACGCATAACGCATAACGCATAACGCATAACGCATAACGCATAACGCATAACGCATAACGCATAACGCATAACGCATAACGCATAACGCATAACGCATAACGCATAACGCATAACGCATAACGCATAACGCATAACGCATAACGCATAATGCAAAAGTCATAACGCATAACGCATAACGCATAACGCATAACGCATAACGCATAACGCATAACGCATAACGCATAACGCATAACGCATAACGCATAACGCATAACGCATAACGCATAACGCATAACGCATAACGCATAACGCATAACGCATAACGCATAACGCATAACGCATAACGCATAACGCATAACGCATAACCCATTGCGCATAACGCTTAACGCGTAACGCAAAACTCATAACGCATAACGCATAACGCATAACGTATAAACCATAAGGCATAACGCTTAGCCCATAACGCATAACGCATAACGCATAACGCATAACGCATAACCCATTGCGCATAACGCTTAACGCGTAACGCAAAACTCATAACGCATAACGCATAACGCATAACGCATAGCCCATAACGCATAACGCATAACGCATAACGCATAATGCAAAAGTCATAACGCATAACGCATAACGCATAACGCATAACGCATAACGCATAACGCATAACGCATAACGCATAACGCATAACGCATAACGCATAACGCATAACGCATAACGCATAACGCATAACGCATAACCCGTTACGCATAACGCTTAACGCATAACGCATAACGCATAACGCATAACGCATAGCGCATAACCCATTGCGCATAACGCTTAACGCGTAACGCAAAACTCATAACGCATAACGCATAACGCATAACGCATAGCCCATAACGCATAACGCATAACGCATAACGCATAACGCATAACGCATAACGCATAACGCATAACGCATAACGCATAACGCATAACGCATAACGCATAACGCATAACGCATAACGCATAACGCATAACGCATAACGCATAACGCATAACGCATAACGCATAACGCATAACGCATAACGCATAACGCATAACGCATAACGCATAACGCATAACGCATAACGCATAACGCATAACGCATAACGCATAACCCATTGCGCATAACGCTTAACGCGTAACGCAAAACTCATAACGCATAACGCATAACGCATAACGCATAACGCATAACGCATAACGCATAACGCATAACGCATAACGCATAACGCATAACGCATAACGCATAACGCATAACGCATAACGCATAACGCATAACGCTTAACGCGTAACGCAAAACTCATAACGCATAACGCATAACGCATAACGCATAACGCATAACGTATAAACCATAAGGCATAACGCTTAGCCCATAACGCATAACGCATAACGCATAACGCATAACGCATAACGCATAACGCATAACGCATAACGCATAACGCATAACGCATAACGCATAACGCATAACGCATAACGCATAACGCATAACCCATTGCGCATAACGCTTAACGCGTAACGCTTAACGCGTAACGCAAAACTCATAACGCATAACGCATAACGCATAACGCATAACGTATAAACCATAAGGCATAACGCTTAGCCCATAACGCATAACGCATAACGCATAACGCATAACGCATAACGCATAACGCATAACGCATAACGCATAACGCATAACGCATAACGCATAACGCATAACGCATAACGCATAACGCATAACGCATAACGCATAACGCATAACGCATAACGCATAACGCATAACGCATAACGCATAACGCATAACGCATAACGCATAACGCATAACGCATAACGCATAACGCATAACGCATAACGCATAACGCATAACGCATAACGCATAACGCATAACGCATAACGCATAACGCATAACGCATAACGCATAACGCATAACGCATAACGCATAACGCATAACGCATAACGCATAACGCATAACGCATAACGCATAACGCATAACGCATAACGCATAACGCATAACGCATAACGCATAACGCATAACGCATAACGCATAACGCATAACGCATAACGCATAACGCATAACGCATAACGCATAACGCATAACGCATAACGCATAACGCATAACGCATAACGCATAACGCATAACGCATAACGCATAACGCATAACGCATAACGCATAACGCATAACGCATAACGCATAACGCATAACGCATAACGCATAACGCATAACGCATAACGCATAACGCATAACGCATAACGCATAACGCATAACGCATAACCCGTTACGCATAACGCTTAACGCATAACGCATAACGCATAACCCATTGCGCATAACGCTTAACGCGTAACGCAAAACTCATAACGCATAACTCATAACGCATAACGCATAACGCATAACGCATAACGCATAACGCATAACGCATAACGCATAACGCATAACGCATAACGCATAACCCGTTACGCATAACGCTTAACGCATAACGCATAACGCATAACACATAACGCATAACGCATAACGCATAACGCATAACGCATAACGCATAACGCATAACGCATAACGCATAACGCATAACGCATAACGCATAACGCATAACGCATAACGCATAACGCATAACGCATAACGCATAACGCATAACGCATAACCCGTTACGCATAACGCTTAACGCATAACGCATAACGCATAACCCATTGCGCATAACGCTTAACGCGTAACGCAAAACTCATAACGCATAACGCATAACGCATAACGCATAACGCATAACGCATAACGCATAACGCATAACGCATAACGCATAACGCATAACGCATAACGCATAACGCATAACGCATAACGCATAACGCATAACGCATAACGCATAACGCATAACGCATAACGCATAACGCATAACCCGTTACGCATAACGCTTAACGCATAACGCATAACGCATAACACATAACGCATAACGCATAACGCATAACGCATAACGCATAACGCATAACGCATAACGCATAACGCATAACGCATAACGCATAACGCATAACGCATAACGCATAACGCATAACGCATAACGCATAACGCATAACGCATAACGCATAACGCATAACGCATAACGCATAACGCATAACGCATAACGCATAACGCATAACGCATAACGCATAACGCATAACGCATAACGCATAACGCATAACGCATAACGCATAACGCATAACGCATAACGCATAACGCATAGCCCATAACGCATAACGCATAACGCATAATGCAAAAGTCATAACGCATAACGCATAACGCATAACGCATAACGCATAACGCATAACGCATAACGCATAACGCATAGCCCATAACGCATAACGCATAACGCATAATGCAAAAGTCATAACGCATACCGCATAACGCATAACGCATAACGCATAACGCATAACGCATAACGCATAACGCATAACGCATAACGCATAACGCATAACGCATAACGCATAGCCCATAACGCATAACGCATAACGCATAACGCATAATGCAAAAGTCATAACGCATAACGCATAACGCATAACGCATAACGCATAACGCATAACGCATAACGCATAACGCATAACGCATAACGCATAACGCATAACGCATAACGCATAACGCATAACGCATAACGCATAACGCATAACGCATAACGCATAACGCATAACGCATAACGCATAACGCATAACGCATAACGCATAACGCATAACGCATAACGCATAACGCATAACGCATAACGCATAACGCATAACGCATAACGCATAACGCATAACGCATAACGCATAACGCATAACGCATAACGCATAACGCATAACGCATAACGCATAACGCATAACGCATAACGCATAACGCATAACGCATAACGCATAACGCATAACCCGTTACGCATAACGCTTAACGCATAACGCATAACGCATAACCCATTGCGCATAACGCTTAACGCGTAACGCAAAACTCATAACGCATAACGCATAACGCATAACGCATAACGCATAACGCATAACGCATAACGCATAACGCATAACGCATAACGCATAACGCATAACGCATAACGCATAACGCATAACGCATAACGCATAACGCATAACGCATAACGCATAACGCATAACGCATAACGCATAACCCGTTACGCATAACGCTTAACGCATAACGCATAACGCATAACACATAACGCATAACGCATAACGCATAACGCATAACGCATAACGCATAACGCATAACGCATAACGCATAACGCATAACGCATAACGCATAACGCATAACGCATAACGCATAACGCATAACGCATAACGCATAACGCATAACCCGTTACGCATAACGCTTAACGCATAACGCATAACGCATAACCCATTGCGCATAACGCTTAACGCGTAACGCAAAACTCATAACGCATAACGCATAACGCATAACGCATAACGCATAACGCATAACGCATAACGCATAACGCATAACGCATAACGCATAACGCATAACGCATAACGCATAACGCATAACGCATAACGCATAACGCATAACGCATAACGCATAACGCATAACCCGTTACGCATAACGCTTAACGCATAACGCTTAACGCATAACGCATAACACATAACGCATAACGCATAACGCATAACGCATAACGCATAACGCATAACGCATAACGCATAACGCATAACGCATAACGCATAACGCATAACGCATAACGCATAACGCATAACGCATAACGCATAACGCATAACGCATAACGCATAACGCATAACGCATAACGCATAACGCATAACGCATAACGCATAACGCATAACGCATAACGCATAACGCATAACGCATAACGCATAACGCATAACGCATAACGCATAACGCATAACGCATAACGCATAGCCCATAACGCATAACGCATAACGCATAACGCATAATGCAAAAGTCATAACGCATACCGCATAACGCATAACGCATAACGCATAACGCATAACCCGTTACGCATAACGCTTAACGCATAACGCATAACGCATAACACATAACGCATAACGCATAACGCATAACGCATAACGCATAACGCATAACGCATAACGCATAACGCATAACGCATAACGCATAACGCATAACGCATAACGCATAACGCATAACGCATAACGCATAACGCATAACGCATAACGCATAACGCATAACGCATAACGCATAACGCATAACGCATAACGCATAACGCATAACGCATAACGCATAACGCATAACGCATAACGCATAACGCATAACGCATAACGCATAACGCATAACGCATAACGCATAACGCATAACGCATAACGCATAACGCATAACCCGTTACGCATAACGCTTAACGCATAACGCATAACGCATAACGCATAACCCATTGCGCATAACGCTTAACGCGTAACGCAAAACTCATAACGCATAACGCATAACGCATAACGCATAACGCATAACGCATAACGCATAACGCATAACGCATAACGCATAACGCATAACGCATAACGCATAACGCATAACGCATAACGCATAACCCGTTACGCATAACGCTTAACGCATAACGCATAACGCATAACGCATAACGCATAACGCATAACGCATAACGCATAACGCATAACGCATAACGCATAACGCATAACGCATAACGCATAACGCATAACGCATAACGCATAACGCATAACGCATAACGCATAACGCATAACGCATAACGCATAACGCATAACGCATAACGCATAACGCATAACGCATAACGCATAACGCATAACGCATAACGCATAACGCATAACGCATAACGCATAACGCATAACGCATAACGCATAACGCATAACGCATAACGCATAACGCATAACGCATAACGCATAACGCATAACGCATAACGCATAACGCATAACGCATAACGCATAACGCATAACGCATAACGCATAACGCATAACGCATAACGCATAACGCATAGCCCATAACGCATAACGCATAACGCATAATGCAAAAGTCATAACGCATAACGCATAACGCATAACGCATAACGCATAACGCATAACGCATAACGCATAACGCATAACGCATAGCCCATAACGCATAACGCATAACGCATAACGCATAATGCAAAAGTCATAACGCATAACGCATAACGCATAACGCATAACGCATAACGCATAACGCATAACGCATAACGCATAACGCATAACGCATAACGCATAACGCATAACGCATAACGCATAACGCATAACGCATAACGCATAACGCATAACGCATAACGCATAACGCATAACGCATAACGCATAACGCATAACGCATAACCCGTTACGCATAACGCTTAACGCATAACGCATAACGCATAACACATAACGCATAACGCATAACGCATAACGCATAACGCATAACGCATAACGCATAACGCATAACGCATAACGCATAACGCATAACGCATAACGCATAACGCATAACGCATAACGCATAACGCATAACGCATAACGCATAACGCATAACGCATAACGCATAACGCATAACCCGTTACGCATAACGCTTAACGCATAACGCATAACGCATAACGCATAACCCATTGCGCATAACGCTTAACGCGTAACGCAAAACTCATAACGCATAACGCATAACGCATAACGCATAACGCATAACGCATAACGCATAACGCATAACGCATAACGCATAACGCATAACGCATAACGCATAACGCATAACGCATAACCCGTTACGCATAACGCTTAACGCATAACGCATAACGCATAACGCATAACGCATAACGCATAACGCATAACGCATAACGCATAACGCATAACGCATAACGCATAACGCATAACGCATAACGCATAACGCATAACGCATAACGCATAACGCATAACGCATAACGCATAACGCATAACGCATAACGCATAACGCATAACGCATAACGCATAACGCATAACGCATAACGCATAACGCATAACGCATAACGCATAACGCATAACGCATAACGCATAACGCATAACGCATAACGCATAACGCATAACGCATAACGCATAACGCATAACGCATAACGCATAACGCATAACGCATAGCCCATAACGCATAACGCATAACGCATAATGCAAAAGTCATAACGCATAACGCATAACGCATAACGCATAACGCATAACGCATAACGCATAACGCATAACGCATAACGCATAACGCATAACGCATAGCCCATAACGCATAACGCATAACGCATAACGCATAATGCAAAAGTCATAACGCATAACGCATAACGCATAACGCATAACGCATAACGCATAACGCATAACGCATAACGCATAACGCATAACGCATAACGCATAACGCATAACGCATAACGCATAACGCATAACGCATAACGCATAACGCATAACGCATAACGCATAACGCATAACGCATAACGCATAACGCATAACGCATAACGCATAACGCATAACGCATAACGCATAACGCATAACGCATAACGCATAACGCATAACGCATAACGCATAACGCATAACGCATAACGCATAACGCATAACGCATAACGCATAACGCATAACGCATAACGCATAACGCATAACGCATAACGCATAACGCATAACGCATAACGCATAACGCATAACGCATAACGCATAGCCCATAACGCATAACGCATAACGCATAATGCAAAAGTCATAACGCATAACGCATAACGCATAACGCATAACGCATAACGCATAACGCATAACGCATAACGCATAACGCATAACGCATAACGCATAGCCATAACGCATAACGCATAACGCATAACGCATAATGCAAAAGTCATAACGCATAACGCATAACGCATAACGCATAACGCATAACGCATAACGCATAACGCATAACGCATAACGCATAACGCATAACGCATAACGCATAACGCATAACGCATAACGCATAACGCATAACGCATAACGCATAACGCATAACGCATAACGCATAACGCATAACGCATAACGCATAACGCATAACGCATAACGCATAACGCATAACGCATAACGCATAACGCATAACGCATAACGCATAACGCATAACGCATAACGCATAACGCATAACGCATAACGCATAACGCATAACGCATAACGCATAACGCATAACGCATAACGCATAACGCATAACGCATAACGCATAACGCATAACGCATAACGCATAACGCATAACGCATAACGCATAACGCATAACGCATAACGCATAACGCATAACGCATAACGCATAACGCATAACGCATAACGCATAACGCATAACGCATAACGCATAACGCATAACGCATAACGCATAACGCATAACCCATTGCGCATAACGCTTAACGCGTAACGCAAAACTCATAACGCATAACGCATAACGCATAACGCATAACGCATAACGCATAACGCATAACGCATAACGCATAACGCATAACGCATAACGCATAACGCATAACGCATAACGCATAACGCATAACGCATAACGCATAACGCATAACGCATAACGCATAACGTATAAACCATAAGGCATAACGCTTAGCCCATAACGCATAACGCATAACGCATAACGCATAACGCATAACGCATAACGCATAACGCATAACGCATAACGCATAACGCATAACGCATAACGCATAACGCATAACGCATAACGCATAACGCATAACGCATAACGCATAACGCATAACGCATAACCCATTGCGCATAACGCTTAACGCGTAACGCAAAACTCATAACGCATAACGCATAACGCATAACGCATAACGCATAACGCATAACGCATAGCCCATAACGCATAACGCATAACGCATAACGCATAACGCATAACGCATAACGCATAACGCATAACGCATAACGCATAACGCATAACGCATAACGCATAACGCATAACGCATAACGCATAACGCATAACGCATAACGCATAACGCATAACGCATAACGCATAACGCATAACGCATAACGCATAACGCATAACGCATAACGCATAACGCATAACGCATAACGCATAACGCATAACGCATAACGCATAACGCATAACGCATAACGCATAACGCATAACGCATAACGCATAACGCATAACGCATAACGCATAACGCATAACGCATAACGCATAACGCATAACGCATAACGCATAACGCATAACGCATAACGCATAACGCATAACGCATAACGCATAACGCATAACGCATAACGCATAACGCATAACGCATAACGCATAACGCATAACGCATAACGCATAACGCATAACGCATAACGCATAACCCATTGCGCATAACGCTTAACGCGTAACGCAAAACTCATAACGCATAACGCATAACGCATAACGCATAACGCATAACGCATAACGCATAACGCATAACGCATAACGCATAACGCATAACGCATAACGCATAACGCATAACGCATAACGCATAACCCATTGCGCATAACGCTTAACGCGTAACGCAAAACTCATAACGCATAACGCATAACGCATAACGCATAACGCATAACGCATAACGCATAACGCATAACGCATAACGCATAACGCATAACGCATAACGCATAACGCATAACGCATAACGCATAACGCATAACGCATAACGCATAACGCATAACGCATAACGCATAACGTATAAACCATAAGGCATAACGCTTAGCCCATAACGCATAACGCATAACGCATAACGCATAACGCATAACGCATAACGCATAACGCATAACGCATAACGCATAACGCATAACGCATAACGCATAACGCATAACGCATAACGCATAACGCATAACGCATAACGCATAACGCATAACGCATAACGCATAACCCATTGCGCATAACGCTTAACGCGTAACGCAAAACTCATAACGCATAACGCATAACGCATAACGCATAACGCATAACGCATAACGCATAGCCCATAACGCATAACGCATAACGCATAACGCATAACGCATAACGCATAACGCATAACGCATAACGCATAACGCATAACGCATAACGCATAACGCATAACGCATAACGCATAACGCATAACGCATAACGCATAACGCATAACGCATAACGCATAACGCATAACGCATAACGCATAACGCATAACGCATAACGCATAACGCATAACGCATAACGCATAACGCATAACGCATAACGCATAACGCATAACGCATAACGCATAACGCATAACGCATAACGCATAACGCATAACGCATAACGCATAACGCATAACGCATAACGCATAACGCATAACGCATAACGCATAACGCATAACGCATAACGCATAACGCATAACGCATAACGCATAACGCATAACGCATAACGCATAACGCATAACGCATAACGCATAACGCATAACGCATAACGCATAACGCATAACGCATAACCCATTGCGCATAACGCTTAACGCGTAACGCAAAACTCATAACGCATAACGCATAACGCATAACGCATAACGCATAACGCATAACGCATAACGCATAACGCATAACGCATAACGCATAACGCATAACGCATAACGCATAACGCATAACGCATAACGCATAACGTATAAACCATAAGGCATAACGCTTAGCCCATAACGCATAACGCATAACGCATAACGCATAACGCATAACGCATAACGCATAACGCATAACGCATAACGCATAACGCATAACGCATAACGCATAACGCATAACGCATAACGCATAACGCATAACGCATAACGCATAACGCATAACGCATAACGCATAACGCATAACGCATAACGCATAACGCATAACGCATAACGCATAACGCATAACGCATAACCCATTGCGCATAACGCTTAACGCGTAACGCAAAACTCATAACGCATAACGCATAACGCATAACGCATAACGCATAACGCATAACGCATAGCCCATAACGCATAACGCATAACGCATAATGCAAAAGTCATAACGCATAACGCATAACGCATAACGCATAACGCATAACGCATAACGCATAACGCATAACGCATAACGCATAACGCATAACGCATAACGCATAACGCATAACGCATAACGCATAACGCATAACGCATAACGCATAACGCATAACGCATAACGCATAACGCATAACGCATAACGCATAACGCATAACGCATAACGCATAACGCATAACGCATAACGCATAACGCATAACGCATAACGCATAGCCCATAACGCATAACGCATAACGCATAATGCAAAAGTCATAACGCATAACGCATAACGCATAACGCATAACGCATAACGCATAACGCATAACGCATAACGCATAACGCATAGCCCATAACGCATAACGCATAACGCATAACGCATAATGCAAAAGTCATAACGCATAACGCATAACGCATAACGCATAACGCATAACGCATAACGCATAACGCATAACGCATAACGCATAACGCATAACGCATAACGCATAACGCATAACGCATAACGCATAACGCATAACGCATAACGCATAACGCATAACGCATAACGCATAACGCATAACGCATAACGCATAACGCATAACGCATAACGCATAACGCATAACGCATAACGCATAACCCATTGCGCATAACGCTTAACGCGTAACGCAAAACTCATAACGCATAACGCATAACGCATAACGCATAACGCATAACGCATAACGCATAACGCATAACGCATAACGCATAACGCATAACGCATAACGCATAACGCATAACGCATAACGCATAACGCATAACGCATAACGCATAACGCATAACGCATAACGCATAACGCATAACGCATAACGTATAAACCATAAGGCATAACGCTTAGCCCATAACGCATAACGCATAACGCATAACGCATAACGCATAACGCATAACGCATAACGCATAACGCATAACGCATAACGCATAACGCATAACGCATAACGCATAACGCATAACGCATAACGCATAACGCATAACGCATAACGCATAACGCATAACCCATTGCGCATAACGCTTAACGCGTAACGCAAAACTCATAACGCATAACGCATAACGCATAACGCATAACGCATAACGCATAACGCATAACGCATAGCCCATAACGCATAACGCATAACGCATAACGCATAACGCATAACGCATAACGCATAACGCATAACGCATAACGCATAACGCATAACGCATAACGCATAACGCATAACGCATAACGCATAACGCATAACGCATAACGCATAACGCATAACGCATAACGCATAACGCATAACGCATAACGCATAACGCATAACGCATAACGCATAACGCATAACGCATAACGCATAACGCATAACGCATAACGCATAACGCATAACGCATAACGCATAACGCATAACGCATAACGCATAACGCATAACGCATAACGCATAACGCATAACGCATAACGCATAACGCATAACGCATAACGCATAACGCATAACGCATAACGCATAACGCATAACGCATAACGCATAACGCATAACGCATAACGCATAACGCATAACGCATAACGCATAACGCATAACGCATAACGCATAACGCATAACGCATAACGCATAACGCATAACCCATTGCGCATAACGCTTAACGCGTAACGCAAAACTCATAACGCATAACGCATAACGCATAACGCATAACGCATAACGCATAACGCATAACGCATAACGCATAACGCATAACGCATAACGCATAACGCATAACGCATAACGCATAACGCATAACGCTTAACGCATAACGTATAAACCATAAGGCATAACGCTTAGCCCATAACGCATAACGCATAACGCATAACGCATAACGCATAACGCATAACGCATAACGCATAACGCATAACGCATAACGCATAACGCATAACGCATAACGCATAACGCATAACGCATAACGCATAACGCATAACGCATAACGCATAACGCATAACGCATAACGCATAACGCATAACGCATAACGCATAACGCATAACCCATTGCGCATAACGCTTAACGCGTAACGCAAAACTCATAACGCATAACGCATAACGCATAACGCATAACGCATAACGCATAACGCATAGCCCATAACGCATAACGCATAACGCATAATGCAAAAGTCATAACGCATAACGCATAACGCATAACGCATAACGCATAACGCATAACGCATAACGCATAACGCATAACGCATAACGCATAACGCATAACGCATAACGCATAACGCATAACGCATAACGCATAACGCATAACGCATAACGCATAACGCATAACGCATAACGCATAACGCATAACGCATAACGCATAACGCATAACGCATAACGCATAACGCATAACGCATAGCCCATAACGCATAACGCATAACGCATAATGCAAAAGTCATAACGCATAACGCATAACGCATAACGCATAACGCATAACGCATAACGCATAACGCATAACGCATAACGCATAGCCCATAACGCATAACGCATAACGCATAACGCATAATGCAAAAGTCATAACGCATAACGCATAACGCATAACGCATAACGCATAACGCATAACGCATAACGCATAACGCATAACGCATAACGCATAACGCATAACGCATAACGCATAACGCATAACGCATAACGCATAACGCATAACGCATAACGCATAACGCATAACGCATAACGCATAACGCATAACGCATAACGCATAACGCATAACGCATAACGCATAACGCATAACGCATAACGCATAACGCATAACGCATAACGCATAACGCATAACGCATAACGCATAACGCATAACGCATAACGCATAACGCATAACGCATAACGCATAACGCATAACGCATAACGCATAACGCATAACGCATAACGCATAACGCATAACGCATAACGCATAACGCATAACGCATAACGCATAACGCATAACGCATAACGCATAACCCATTGCGCATAACGCTTAACGCGTAACGCAAAACTCATAACGCATAACGCATAACGCATAACGCATAACGCATAACGCATAACGCATAACGCATAACGCATAACGCATAACGCATAACGCATAACGCATAACGCATAACGCATAACGCATAACGCATAACGCATAACGCATAACGCATAACGCATAACGCATAACGCATAACGCATAACGCATAACGCATAACGTATAAACCATAAGGCATAACGCTTAGCCCATAACGCATAACGCATAACGCATAACGCATAACGCATAACGCATAACGCATAACGCATAACGCATAACGCATAACGCATAACGCATAACGCATAACGCATAACGCATAACGCATAACGCATAACGCATAACGCATAACGCATAACGCATAACGCATAACGCATAACGCATAACGCATAACCCATTGCGCATAACGCTTAACGCGTAACGCAAAACTCATAACGCATAACGCATAACGCATAACGCATAACGCATAACGCATAACGCATAGCCCATAACGCATAACGCATAACGCATAATGCAAAAGTCATAACGCATAACGCATAACGCATAACGCATAACGCATAACGCATAACGCATAACGCATAACGCATAACGCATAACGCATAACGCATAACGCATAACGCATAACGCATAACGCATAACGCATAACGCATAACGCATAACGCATAACGCATAACGCATAACGCATAACGCATAACGCATAACGCATAACGCATAACGCATAACGCATAACGCATAACGCATAACGCATAACGCATAACGCATAACGCATAACGCATAACGCATAACGCATAACGCATAACGCATAACGCATAACGCATAACGCATAACGCATAACGCATAACGCATAACGCATAAGGCATAACGCATAACGCATAACGCATAACGCATAACGCATAACGCATAACGCATAACGCATAACGCATAACGCATAACGCATAACGCATAACGCATAACGCATAACGCATAACGCATAACGCATAACGCATAACCCGTTACGCATAACGCTTAACGCATAACGCATAACGCATAACGCATAACGCATAGCGCATAACCCATTGCGCATAACGCTTAACGCGTAACGCAAAACTCATAACGCATAACGCATAACGCATAACGCATAGCCCATAACGCATAACGCATAACGCATAATGCAAAAGTCATAACGCATAACGCATAACGCATAACGCATAACGCATAACGCATAACGCATAACGCATAACGCATAACGCATAACGCATAACGCATAACGCATAACGCATAACGCATAACGCATAACGCATAACGCATAACGCATAACGCATAACGCATAACGCATAACGCATAACGCATAACGCATAACGCATAACGCATAACGCATAACGCATAACCCATTGCGCATAACGCTTAACGCGTAACGCAAAACTCATAACGCATAACGCATAACGCATAACGCATAACGCATAACGCATAACGCATAACGCATAACGCATAACGCATAACGCATAACGCATAACGCATAACGCATAACGCATAACGCATAACGCATAACGCATAACGCATAACGCATAACGCATAACGCATAACGCATAACGCATAACGCATAACGCATAACGCATAACGCATAACGCATAACGCATAACGCATAACGCATAACGCATAACGCATAACGCATAACGCATAACGCATAACGCATAACGCATAACGCATAACGCATAACGCATAACGCATAACGCATAACGCATAACGCATAACGCATAACGCATAACGCATAACGCATAACGCATAACGCATAACGCATAACGCATAGCCCATAACGCATAACGCATAACGCATAATGCAAAAGTCATAACGCATAACGCATAACGCATAACGCATAACGCATAACGCATAACGCATAACGCATAACGCATAACGCATAACGCATAACGCATAACGCATAACGCATAACGCATAACCCATTGCGCATAACGCTTAACGCGTAACGCAAAACTCATAACGCATAACGCATAACGCATAACGTATAAACCATAAGGCATAACGCTTAGCCCATAACGCATAACGCATAACGCATAACGCATAACGCATAGCGCATAACCCATTGCGCATAACGCTTAACGCGTAACGCAAAACTCATAACGCATAACGCATAACGCATAACGCATAGCCCATAACGCATAACGCATAACGCATAACGCATAACGCATAATGCAAAAGTCATAACGCATAACGCATAACGCATAACGCATAACACCATAACGCATAACGCATAACGCATAACGCATAACGCATAACGCATAACGCATAACGCATAACGCATAACGCATAACGCATAACGCATAACGCATAACGCATAACGCATAACGCATAACGCATAACGCATAACGCATAACGCATAACGCATAACGCATAACACATAACCCGTTACGCATAACGCTTAACGCATAACGCATAACGCATAACGCATAACGCATAACCCATTGCGCATAACGCTTAACGCGTAACGCAAAACTCATAACGCAAAACTCATAACGCATAACGCATAACGCATAACGCATAACGCATAACGCATAACGCATAACGCATAACGCATAACGCATAACGCATAACGCATAACGCATAACGCATAACGCATAACGCATAACGCATAACCCATTGCGCATAACGCTTAACGCGTAACGCAAAACTCATAACGCATAACGCATAACGCATAACGCATAACGCATAACGCATAACGCATAACGCATAACGCATAACGCATAACGCATAACGCATAACGCATAACGCATAACGCATAACGCATAACGCATAACGCATAACGCATAACGCATAACGCATAACGCATAACGCATAACCCATTGCGCATAACGCTTAACGCGTAACGCAAAACTCATAACGCATAACGCATAACGCATAGCCCATAACGCATAACGCATAACGCATAATGCAAAAGTCATAACGCATAACGCATAACGCATAACGCATAACGCATAACGCATAACGCATAACGCATAACGCATAACGCATAACGCATAACGCATAACGCATAACGCATAACGCATAACGCATAACGCATAACGCATAACGCATAACGCATAACGCATAACGCATAACGCATAACCCATTGCGCATAACGCTTAACGCGTAACGCAAAACTCATAACGCATAACGCATAACGCATAACGCATAACGCATAACGCATAACGCATAACGCATAACGCATAACGCATAACGCATAACGCATAACGCATAACGCATAACGCATAACGCATAACGCATAACGCATAACGCATAACGCATAACGCATAACCCATTGCGCATAACGCTTAACGCGTAACGCAAAACTCATAACGCATAACGCATAACGCATAACGCATAACGCATAACGCATAACGCATAACGCATAACGCATAACGCATAACGCATAACGCATAACGCATAACGCATAACGCATAACGCATAACGCATAACGCATAACGCATAACGCATAACGCATAACGCATAACGCATAACGCATAACGCATAACGCATAACGTATAAACCATAAGGCATAACGCTTAGCCCATAACGCATAACGCATAACGCATAACGCATAACGCATAACGCATAACGCATAACGCATAACGCATAACGCATAACGCATAACGCATAACGCATAACGCATAACGCATAACGCATAACGCATAACGCATAACGCATAACGCATAACGCATAACGCATAACGCATAACGCATAACGCATAACGCATAACCCATTGCGCATAACGCTTAACGCGTAACGCAAAACTCATAACGCATAACGCATAACGCATAACGCATAACGCATAACGCATAACGCATAGCCCATAACGCATAACGCATAACGCATAATGCAAAAGTCATAACGCATAACGCATAACGCATAACGCATAACGCATAACGCATAACGCATAACGCATAACGCATAACGCATAACGCATAACGCATAACGCATAACGCATAACGCATAACGCATAACGCATAACGCATAACGCATAACGCATAACGCATAACGCATAACGCATAACGCATAACGCATAACGCATAACGCATAACGCATAACGCATAACGCATAACGCATAACGCATAACGCATAACGCATAACGCATAACGCATAACGCATAACGCATAACGCATAACGCATAACGCATAACGCATAACGCATAACGCATAACGCATAACGCATAACGCATAAGGCATAACGCATAACGCATAACGCATAACGCATAACGCATAACGCATAACGCATAACGCATAACGCATAACGCATAACGCATAACGCATAACGCATAACGCATAACGCATAACGCATAACGCATAACGCATAACCCGTTACGCATAACGCTTAACGCATAACGCATAACGCATAACGCATAACGCATAGCGCATAACCCATTGCGCATAACGCTTAACGCGTAACGCAAAACTCATAACGCATAACGCATAACGCATAACGCATAGCCCATAACGCATAACGCATAACGCATAATGCAAAAGTCATAACGCATAACGCATAACGCATAACGCATAACGCATAACGCATAACGCATAACGCATAACGCATAACGCATAACGCATAACGCATAACGCATAACGCATAACGCATAACGCATAACGCATAACGCATAACGCATAACGCATAACGCATAACGCATAACGCATAACGCATAACGCATAACGCATAACGCATAACGCATAACGCATAACCCATTGCGCATAACGCTTAACGCGTAACGCAAAACTCATAACGCATAACGCATAACGCATAACGCATAACGCATAACGCATAACGCATAACGCATAACGCATAACGCATAACGCATAACGCATAACGCATAACGCATAACGCATAACGCATAACGCATAACGCATAACGCATAACGCATAACGCATAACGCATAACGCATAACGCATAACGCATAACGCATAACGCATAACGCATAACGCATAACGCATAACGCATAACGCATAACGCATAACGCATAACGCATAACGCATAACGCATAACGCATAACGCATAACGCATAACGCATAACGCATAACGCATAACGCATAACGCATAACGCATAACGCATAACGCATAACGCATAACGCATAACGCATAACGCATAACGCATAACGCATAGCCCATAACGCATAACGCATAACGCATAATGCAAAAGTCATAACGCATAACGCATAACGCATAACGCATAACGCATAACGCATAACGCATAACGCATAACGCATAACGCATAACGCATAACGCATAACGCATAACGCATAACGCATAACCCATTGCGCATAACGCTTAACGCGTAACGCAAAACTCATAACGCATAACGCATAACGCATAACGTATAAACCATAAGGCATAACGCTTAGCCCATAACGCATAACGCATAACGCATAACGCATAACGCATAGCGCATAACCCATTGCGCATAACGCTTAACGCGTAACGCAAAACTCATAACGCATAACGCATAACGCATAACGCATAGCCCATAACGCATAACGCATAACGCATAACGCATAACGCATAATGCAAAAGTCATAACGCATAACGCATAACGCATAACGCATAACACCATAACGCATAACGCATAACGCATAACGCATAACGCATAACGCATAACGCATAACGCATAACGCATAACGCATAACGCATAACGCATAACGCATAACGCATAACGCATAACGCATAACGCATAACGCATAACGCATAACGCATAACGCATAACGCATAACACATAACCCGTTACGCATAACGCTTAACGCATAACGCATAACGCATAACGCATAACGCATAACCCATTGCGCATAACGCTTAACGCGTAACGCAAAACTCATAACGCAAAACTCATAACGCATAACGCATAACGCATAACGCATAACGCATAACGCATAACGCATAACGCATAACGCATAACGCATAACGCATAACGCATAACGCATAACGCATAACGCATAACGCATAACGCATAACCCATTGCGCATAACGCTTAACGCGTAACGCAAAACTCATAACGCATAACGCATAACGCATAACGCATAACGCATAACGCATAACGCATAACGCATAACGCATAACGCATAACGCATAACGCATAACGCATAACGCATAACGCATAACGCATAACGCATAACGCATAACGCATAACGCATAACGCATAACGCATAACGCATAACCCATTGCGCATAACGCTTAACGCGTAACGCAAAACTCATAACGCATAACGCATAACGCATAGCCCATAACGCATAACGCATAACGCATAATGCAAAAGTCATAACGCATAACGCATAACGCATAACGCATAACGCATAACGCATAACGCATAACGCATAACGCATAACGCATAACGCATAACGCATAACGCATAACGCATAACGCATAACGCATAACGCATAACGCATAACGCATAACGCATAACGCATAACGCATAACGCATAACCCATTGCGCATAACGCTTAACGCGTAACGCAAAACTCATAACGCATAACGCATAACGCATAACGCATAACGCATAACGCATAACGCATAACGCATAACGCATAACGCATAACGCATAACGCATAACGCATAACGCATAACGCATAACGCATAACGCATAACGCATAACGCATAACGCATAACGCATAACGCATAACGCATAACGCATAACGCATAACGTATAAACCATAAGGCATAACGCTTAGCCCATAACGCATAACGCATAACGCATAACGCATAACGCATAACGCATAACGCATAACGCATAACGCATAACGCATAACGCATAACGCATAACGCATAACGCATAACGCATAACGCATAACGCATAACCCATTGCGCATAACGCATAACGCATAACGCATAACGCATAACGCATAACACATAACCCGTTACGCATAACGCTTAACGCATAACGCATAACGCATAACGCATAACGCATAACCCATTGCGCATAACGCTTAACGCGTAACGCAAAACTCATAACGCATAACGCATAACGCATAACGCATAACGCATAACGCATAACGCATAACGCATAACGCATAACGCATAACGCATAACGCATAACGCATAACGCATAACGCATAACGCATAACGCATAACGCATAACGCATAACCCATTGCGCATAACGCTTAACGCGTAACGCAAAACTCATAACGCATAACGCATAACGCATAACGCATAACGCATAACGCATAACGCATAACGCATAACGCATAACGCATAACGCATAACGCATAACGCATAACGCATAACGCATAACGCATAACGCATAACGCATAACGCATAACGCATAACGCATAACGCATAACGCATAACGCATAACCCATTGCGCATAACGCTTAACGCGTAACGCAAAACTCATAACGCATAACGCATAACGCATAACGCATAGCCCATAACGCATAACGCATAACGCATAATGCAAAAGTCATAACGCATAACGCATAACGCATAACGCATAACGCATAACGCATAACGCATAACGCATAACGCATAACGCATAACGCATAACGCATAACGCATAACGCATAACGCATAACGCATAACGCATAACGCATAACGCATAACGCATAACGCATAACGCATAACGCATAACGCATAACGCATAACCCATTGCGCATAACGCTTAACGCGTAACGCAAAACTCATAACGCATAACGCATAACGCATAACGCATAACGCATAACGCATAACGCATAACGCATAACGCATAACGCATAACGCATAACGCATAACGCATAACGCATAACGCATAACGCATAACGCATAACGCATAACGCATAACGCATAACGCATAACGCATAACGCATAACGCATAACGCATAACGCATAACGCATAACGCATAACGTATAAACCATAAGGCATAACGCTTAGCCCATAACGCATAACGCATAACGCATAACGCATAACGCATAACGCATAACGCATAACGCATAACGCATAACGCATAACGCATAACGCATAACGCATAACGCATAACGCATAACGCATAACGCATAACGCATAACGCATAACGCATAACGCATAACGCATAACGCATAACGCATAACGCATAACGCATAACCCATTGCGCATAACGCTTAACGCGTAACGCAAAACTCATAACGCATAACGCATAACGCATAACGCATAACGCATAACGCATAACGCATAGCCCATAACGCATAACGCATAACGCATAATGCAAAAGTCATAACGCATAACGCATAACGCATAACGCATAACGCATAACGCATAACGCATAACGCATAACGCATAACGCATAACGCATAACGCATAACGCATAACGCATAACGCATAACGCATAACGCATAACGCATAACGCATAACGCATAACGCATAACGCATAACGCATAACGCATAACGCATAACGCATAACGCATAACGCATAACGCATAACGCATAACGCATAACGCATAACGCATAACGCATAACGCATAACGCATAACGCATAACGCATAACGCATAACGCATAACGCATAACGCATAACGCATAACGCATAACGCATAACGCATAACGCATAACGCATAAGGCATAACGCATAACGCATAACGCATAACGCATAACGCATAACGCATAACGCATAACGCATAACGCATAACGCATAACGCATAACGCATAACGCATAACGCATAACGCATAACGCATAACGCATAACGCATAACGCATAACGCATAACGCATAACCCGTTACGCATAACGCTTAACGCATAACGCATAACGCATAACGCATAACGCATAGCGCATAACCCATTGCGCATAACGCTTAACGCGTAACGCAAAACTCATAACGCATAACGCATAACGCATAACGCATAGCCCATAACGCATAACGCATAACGCATAATGCAAAAGTCATAACGCATAACGCATAACGCATAACGCATAACGCATAACGCATAACGCATAACGCATAACGCATAACGCATAACGCATAACGCATAACGCATAACGCATAACGCATAACGCATAACGCATAACGCATAACGCATAACGCATAACGCATAACGCATAACGCATAACGCATAACGCATAACGCATAACGCATAACGCATAACGCATAACGCATAACCCATTGCGCATAACGCTTAACGCGTAACGCAAAACTCATAACGCATAACGCATAACGCATAACGCATAACGCATAACGCATAACGCATAACGCATAACGCATAACGCATAACGCATAACGCATAACGCATAACGCATAACGCATAACGCATAACGCATAACGCATAACGCATAACGCATAACGCATAACGCATAACGCATAACGCATAACGCATAACGCATAACGCATAACGCATAACGCATAACGCATAACGCATAACGCATAACGCATAACGCATAACGCATAACGCATAACACATAACGCATAACGCATAACGCATAACGCATAACGCATAATGCATAACGCATAACGCATAACGCATAACGCATAACGCATAACGCATAACGCATAACGCATAACGCATAACGCATAGCCCATAACGCATAACGCATAACGCATAATGCAAAAGTCATAACGCATAACGCATAACGCATAACGCATAACGCATAACGCATAACGCATAACGCATAACGCATAACGCATAACGCATAACGCATAACGCATAACCCATTGCGCATAACGCTTAACGCGTAACGCAAAACTCATAACGCATAACGCATAACGCATAACGTATAAACCATAAGGCATAACGCTTAGCCCATAACGCATAACGCATAACGCATAACGCATAACGCATAACGCATAGCGCATAACCCATTGCGCATAACGCTTAACGCGTAACGCAAAACTCATAACGCATAACGCATAACGCATAACGCATAGCCCATAACGCATAACGCATAACGCATAACGCATAACGCATAATGCAAAAGTCATAACGCATAACGCATAACGCATAACGCATAACACCATAACGCATAACGCATAACGCATAACGCATAACGCATAACGCATAACGCATAACGCATAACGCATAACGCATAACGCATAACGCATAACGCATAACGCATAACGCATAACGCATAACGCATAACGCATAACGCATAACGCATAACGCATAACACATAACCCGTTACGCATAACGCTTAACGCATAACGCATAACGCATAACGCATAACGCATAACCCATTGCGCATAACGCTTAACGCGTAACGCAAAACTCATAACGCAAAACTCATAACGCATAACGCATAACGCATAACGCATAACGCATAACGCATAACGCATAACGCATAACGCATAACGCATAACGCATAACGCATAACGCATAACGCATAACGCATAACGCATAACGCATAACGCATAACCCATTGCGCATAACGCTTAACGCGTAACGCAAAACTCATAACGCATAACGCATAACGCATAACGCATAACGCATAACGCATAACGCATAACGCATAACGCATAACGCATAACGCATAACGCATAACGCATAACGCATAACGCATAACGCATAACGCATAACGCATAACGCATAACGCATAACGCATAACGCATAACGCATAACGCATAACCCATTGCGCATAACGCTTAACGCGTAACGCAAAACTCATAACGCATAACGCATAACGCATAGCCCATAACGCATAACGCATAACGCATAATGCAAAAGTCATAACGCATAACGCATAACGCATAACGCATAACGCATAACGCATAACGCATAACGCATAACGCATAACGCATAACGCATAACGCATAACGCATAACGCATAACGCATAACGCATAACGCATAACGCATAACGCATAACGCATAACGCATAACGCATAACGCATAACCCATTGCGCATAACGCTTAACGCGTAACGCAAAACTCATAACGCATAACGCATAACGCATAACGCATAACGCATAACGCATAACGCATAACGCATAACGCATAACGCATAACGCATAACGCATAACGCATAACGCATAACGCATAACGCATAACGCATAACGCATAACGCATAACGCATAACGCATAACGCATAACGCATAACGCATAACGCATAACGTATAAACCATAAGGCATAACGCTTAGCCCATAACGCATAACGCATAACGCATAACGCATAACGCATAACGCATAACGCATAACGCATAACGCATAACGCATAACGCATAACGCATAACGCATAACGCATAACGCATAACGCATAACCCATTGCGCATAACGCATAACGCATAACGCATAACGCATAACGCATAACACATAACCCGTTACGCATAACGCTTAACGCATAACGCATAACGCATAACGCATAACGCATAACCCATTGCGCATAACGCTTAACGCGTAACGCAAAACTCATAACGCATAACGCATAACGCATAACGCATAACGCATAACGCATAACGCATAACGCATAACGCATAACGCATAACGCATAACGCATAACGCATAACGCATAACGCATAACGCATAACGCATAACGCATAACGCATAACCCATTGCGCATAACGCTTAACGCGTAACGCAAAACTCATAACGCATAACGCATAACGCATAACGCATAACGCATAACGCATAACGCATAACGCATAACGCATAACGCATAACGCATAACGCATAACGCATAACGCATAACGCATAACGCATAACGCATAACGCATAACGCATAACGCATAACGCATAACGCATAACGCATAACCCATTGCGCATAACGCTTAACGCGTAACGCAAAACTCATAACGCATAACGCATAACGCATAACGCATAGCCCATAACGCATAACGCATAACGCATAATGCAAAAGTCATAACGCATAACGCATAACGCATAACGCATAACGCATAACGCATAACGCATAACGCATAACGCATAACGCATAACGCATAACGCATAACGCATAACGCATAACGCATAACGCATAACGCATAACGCATAACGCATAACGCATAACGCATAACGCATAACGCATAACGCATAACGCATAACGCATAACCCATTGCGCATAACGCTTAACGCGTAACGCAAAACTCATAACGCATAACGCATAACGCATAACGCATAACGCATAACGCATAACGCATAACGCATAACGCATAACGCATAACGCATAACGCATAACGCATAACGCATAACGCATAACGCATAACGCATAACGCATAACGCATAACGTATAAACCATAAGGCATAACGCTTAGCCCATAACGCATAACGCATAACGCATAACGCATAACGCATAACGCATAACGCATAACGCATAACGCATAACGCATAACGCATAACGCATAACGCATAACGCATAACGCATAACCCATTGCGCATAACGCTTAACGCGTAACGCAAAACTCATAACGCATAGCCCATAACGCATAACGCATAACGCATAATGCAAAAGTCATAACGCATAACGCATAACGCATAACGCATAACGCATAACGCATAACGCATAACGCATAACGCATAACGCATAACGCATAACGCATAACGCATAACGCATAACGCATAACGCATAACGCATAACGCATAACGCATAACGCATAACGCATAACGCATAACGCATAACGCATAACGCATAACCCGTTACGCATAACGCTTAACGCATAACGCATAACGCATAACGCATAACGCATAACGCATAACGCATAACGCATAACCCATTGCGCATAACGCTTAACGCGTAACGCAAAACTCATAACGCATAACGCATAACGCATAACGCATAGCCCATAACGCATAACGCATAACGCATAATGCAAAAGTCATAACGCATAACGCATAACGCATAACGCATAACGCATAACGCATAACGCATAACGCATAACGCATAACGCATAACGCATAACGCATAACGCATAACGCATAACGCATAACGCATAACGCATAACGCATAACGCATAACCCAATGCGCATAACGCTTAACGCGTAACGCAAAACTCATAACGCATAACGCATAACGCATAACGCATAACGCATAACGCATAACGCATAACGCATAACGCATAACGCATAACGCATAACGCATAACGCATAACGCATAACGCATAACGCATAACGCATAACGCATAACGCATAACGCATAACGCATAACGCATAACGCATAACGCATAACGCATAACCCATTGCGCATAACGCTTAACGCGTAACGCAAAACTCATAACGCATAACGCATAACGCATAACGCATAGCCCATAACGCATAACGCATAACGCATAATGCAAAAGTCATAACGCATAACGCATAACGCATAACGCATAACGCATAACGCATAACGCATAACGCATAACGCATAACGCATAACGCATAACGCATAACGCATAACGCATAACGCATAACGCATAACGCATAACGCATAACACATAACCCGTTACGCATAACGCTTAACGCATAACGCATAACGCATAACGCATAACCCATTGCGCATAACGCTTAACGCGTAACGCAAAACTCATAACGCATAACGCATAACGCATAACGCATAACGCATAACGCATAACGCATAACGCATAACGCATAACGCATAACGCATAACGCATAACGCATAACGCATAACGCATAACGCATAACGCATAACGCATAACGCATAACGCATAACGCATAACGCATAACGCATAACGCATAACGCATAACGCATAACGCATAACGCATAACGCATAACGCATAACGCATAACGCATAACGCATAACGCATAACGCATAACGCATAACGCATAACGCATAACGCATAACGCATAACGCATAACGCATAACGCATAACGCATAACGCATAACGCATAACGCATAACGCATAACGCATAACGCATAACGCATAACGCATAACGCATAACGCATAACGCATAACGCATAACGCATAACGCATAACGCATAACGCATAACGCATAACGCATAACGCATAACGCATAACGCATAACGCATAACGCATAACGCATAACGCATAACGCATAACGCATAACGCATAACGCATAACGCAGAACGCATAACGCATAACGCATAACGCATAACGCATAACGCATAACGCATAACGCATAACGCATAACGCATAACGCATAACGCATAACGCATAACGCATAACGCATAACGCATAACCCGTTACGCATAACGCTTAACGCATAACGCATAACGCATAACGCATAACGCATAACCCATTGCGCATAACGCTTAACGCGTAACGCAAAACTCATAACGCATAACGCATAACGCATAACGCATAGCCCATAACGCATAACGCATAACGCATAATGCAAAAGTCATAACGCATAACGCATAACGCATAACGCATAACGCATAACGCATAACGCATAACGCATAACGCATAACGCATAACGCATAACGCATAACGCATAACGCATAACGCATAACGCATAACGCATAACGCATAACGCATAACGCATAACGCATAACGCATAACGCATAACGCATAACGCATAACCCATTGCGCATAACGCTTAACGCGTAACGCAAAACTCATAACGCATAACGCATAACGCATAACGCATAACGCATAACGCATAACGCATAACGCATAACGCATAACGCATAACGCATAACGCATAACGCATAACGCATAACGCATAACGCATAACGCATAACGCATAACGCATAACGCATAACGCATAACGCATAACGCATAACGCATAACGCATAACGCATAACGCATAACCCATTGCGCATAACGCTTAACGCGTAACGCAAAACTCATAACGCATAACGCATAACGCATAACGCATAGCCCATAACGCATAACGCATAACGCATAATGCAAAAGTCATAACGCATAACGCATAACGCATAACGCATAACGCATAACGCATAACGCATAACGCATAACGCATAACGCATAACGCATAACGCATAACGCATAACGCATAACGCATAACGCATAACACATAACCCGTTACGCATAACGCTTAACGCATAACGCATAACGCATAACGCATAACGCATAACACATAACGCGTTACGCATAACGCTTAACGCATAACGCATAACGCATAACGCATAACGCATAACCCATTGCGCATAACGCTTAACGCGTAACGCAAAACTCATAACGCATAACGCATAACGCATAACGCATAACGCATAACGCATAACGCATAACGCATAACGCATAACGCATAACGCATAACGCATAACGCATAACGCATAACGCATAACGCATAACGCATAACGCATAACGCATAACGCATAACGCATAACGCATAACGCATAACCCATTGCGCATAACGCTTAACGCGTAACGCAAAACTCATAACGCATAACGCATAACGCATAACGCATAACGCATAACGCATAACGCATAACGCATAACGCATAACGCATAACGCATAACACATAACGCATAACGCATAACGCATAACGCATAACGCATAACGCATAACCCATTGCGCATAACGCTTAACGCGTAACGCAAAACTCATAACGCATAACGCATAACGCATAACGCATAGCCCATAACGCATAACGCATAACGCATAATGCAAAAGTCATAACGCATAACGCATAACGCATAACGCATAACGCATAACGCATAACGCATAACGCATAACGCATAACGCATAACGCATAACGCATAACGCATAACGCATAACGCATAACGCATAACGCATAACGCATAACGCATAACGCATAACGCATAACGCATAACGCATAACGCATAACGCATAACGCATAACGCATAACGCATAACGCATAACGCATAACGCATAACGCATAACCCATTGCGCATAACGCTTAACGCGTAACGCAAAACTCATAACGCATAACGCATAACGCATAACGCATAACGCATAACGCATAACGCATAACGCATAACGCATAACGCATAACGCATAACGCATAACGCATAACGCATAACGCATAACGCATAACGCATAACGCATAACGTATAAACCATAAGGCATAACGCTTAGCCCATAACGCATAACGCATAACGCATAACGCATAACGCATAACGCATAACGCATAACGCATAACGCATAACGCATAACGCATAACGCATAACGCATAACGCATAACGCATAACGCATAACGCATAACGCATAACCCATTGCGCATAACGCTTAACGCGTAACGCAAAACTCATAACGCATAGCCCATAACGCATAACGCATAATGCAAAAGTCATAACGCATAACGCATAACGCATAACGCATAACGCATAACGCATAACGCATAACGCATAACGCATAACGCATAACGCATAACGCATAACGCATAACGCATAACGCATAACGCATAACGCATAACGCATAACGCATAACGCATAACGCATAACGCATAACGCATAACGCATAACGCATAACGCATAACGCATAACGCATAACGCATAACGCATAACGCATAACGCATAACGCATAACGCATAACGCATAACGCATAACGCATAACGCATAACGCATAACGCATAACGCATAACGCATAACGCATAACGCATAGCCCATAACGCATAACGCATAATGCAAAAGTCATAACGCATAACGCATAACGCATAACGCATAACGCATAACGCATAACGCATAACGCATAACGCATAACGCATAACGCATAACGCATAACGCATAACGCATAACGCATAACGCATAACGCATAACGCATAACGCATAACGCATAACGCATAACGCATAACGCATAACGCATAACGCATAACGCATAACGCATAACGCATAACGCATAACGCATAACGCATAACGCATAACGCATAACGCATAACGCATAACGCATAACGCATAACGCAGAACGCATAACGCATAACGCATAACGCATAACGCATAACGCATAACGCATAACGCATAACGCATAACGCATAACGCATAACGCATAACGCATAACGCATAACGCATAACGCATAACGCATAACGCATAACGCATAACGCATAACGCATAACGCATAACGCATAACCGTTACGCATAACGCTTAACGCATAACGCATAACGCATAACGCATAACGCATAACGCATAACGCATAACCCATTGCGCATAACGCTTAACGCGTAACGCAAAACTCATAACGCATAACGCATAACGCATAACGCATAGCCCATAACGCATAACGCATAACGCATAATGCAAAAGTCATAACGCATAACGCATAACGCATAACGCATAACGCATAACGCATAACGCATAACGCATAACGCATAACGCATAACGCATAACGCATAACGCATAACGCATAACGCATAACGCATAACGCATTAACGCATAACGCATAACGCATAACGCATAACGCATAACGCATAACGCATAACGCATAACCCATTGCGCATAACGCTTAACGCGTAACGCAAAACTCATAACGCATAACGCATAACGCATAACGCATAACGCATAACGCATAACGCATAACGCATAACGCATAACGCATAACGCATAACGCATAACGCATAACGCATAACGCATAACGCATAACGCATAACGCATAACGCATAACGCATAACGCATAACGCATAACGCATAACGCATAACGCATAACGCATAACGCATAACGCATAACGCATAACGCATAACGCATAACGCATAACGCATAACGCATAACGCATAACGCATAACGCATAACCCATTGCGCATAACGCTTAACGCGTAACGCAAAACTCATAACGCATAACGCATAACGCATAACGCATAGCCCATAACGCATAACGCATAACGCATAACGCATAATGCAAAAGTCATAACGCATAACGCATAACGCATAACGCATAACGCATAACGCATAACGCATAACGCATAACGCATAACGCATAACGCATAACGCATAACGCATAACGCATAACGCATAACGCATAACGCATAACGCATAACGCATAACGCATAACGCATAACGCATAACGCATAACGCATAACGCATAACGCATAACGCATAACGCATAACGCATAACGCATAACGCATAACGCATAACGCATAACGCATAACGCATAACGCATAACGCATAACGCATAACGCATAACGCATAACGCATAACGCATAACGCATAACGCATAACGCATAACGCATAACGCATAACGCATAACGCATAACCCATTGCGCATAACGCTTAACGCGTAACGCAAAACTCATAACGCATAACGCATAACGCATAACGCATAGCCCATAACGCATAACGCATAACGCATAACGCATAACGCATAACGCATAACGCATAACGCATAACGCATAATGCAAAAGTCATAACGCATAACGCATAACGCATAACGCATAACGCATAACGCATAACGCATAACGCATAACGCATAACGCATAACGCATAACGCATAACGCATAACGCATAACGCATAACGCATAACGCATAACGCATAACGCATAACGCATAACGCATAACGCATAACGCATAACGCATAACGCATAACGCATAACACATAACCCGTTACGCATAACGCTTAACGCATAACGCATAACGCATAACGCATAACGCATAACCCATTGCGCATAACGCTTAACGCGTAACGCAAAACTCATAACGCATAACGCATAACGCATAACGCATAGCCCATAACGCATAACGCATAACGCATAATGCAAAAGTCATAACGCATAACGCATAACGCATAACGCATAACGCATAACGCATAACGCATAACGCATAACGCATAACGCATAACGCATAACGCATAACGCATAACGCATAACGCATAACGCATAACGCATAACGCATAACGCATAACGCATAACGCATAACGCATAACGCATAACGCATAACGCATAACGCATAACGCATAACGCATAACGCATAACGCATAACGCATAACGCATAACGCATAACGCATAACGCATAACGCATAACGCATAACGCATAACGCATAACGCATAACGCATAACGCATAACGCATAACGCATAACGCATAGCCCATAACGCATAACGCATAACGCATAACGCATAACGCATAACGCATAACGCATAACGCATAACGCATAACGCATAACGCATAACGCATAACGCATAACGCATAACGCATAACGCATAACGCATAACGCATAACGCATAACGCATAACGCATAACGCATAACGCATAACGCATAACGCATAACGCATAACGCATAACGCATAACGCATAACGCATAACGCATAACGCATAACGCATAACGCATAACCCATTGCGCATAACGCTTAACGCGTAACGCAAAACTCATAACGCATAACGCATAACGCATAACGTATAAACCATAAGGCATAACGCTTAGCCCATAACGCATAACGCATAACGCATAACGCATAACGCATAACGCATAACCCATTGCGCATAACGCTTAACGCGTAACGCAAAACTCATAACGCATAACGCATAACGCATAACGCATAGCCCATAACGCATAACGCATAACGCATAACGCATAATGCAAAAGTCATAACGCATAACGCATAACGCATAACGCATAACGCATAACGCATAACGCATAACGCATAACGCATAACGCATAACGCATAACGCATAACGCATAACGCATAACGCATAACGCATAACGCATAACGCATAACGCATAACGCATAACGCATAACGCATAACGCATAACGCATAACGCATAACGCATAACGCATAACGCATAACGCATAACGCATAACGCATAACGCATAACGCATAACGCATAACGCATAACGCATAACGCATAACGCATATCGCATAACGCATAACGCATAACGCATAGCCCATAACGCATAACGCATAACGCATAATGCAAAAGTCATAACGCATAACGCATAACGCATAACGCATAACGCATAACGCATAACGCATAACGCATAACGCATAACGCATAACGCATAACGCATAACGCATAACGCATAACGCATAACGCATAACGCATAACCCGTTACGCATAACGCTTAACGCATAACGCATAACGCATAACACATAACGCATAACGCATAACGCATAACGCATAACGCATAACGCATAACGCATAACGCATAACGCATAACGCATAACGCATAACGCATAACGCATAACGCATAACGCATAACGCATAACGCATAACGCATAACGCATAACGCATAACGCATAACGCATAACGCATAACGCATAACGCATAACGCATAACGCATAACGCATAACGCATAACGCATAACGCATAGCCCATAACGCATAACGCATAACGCATAACGCATAATGCAAAAGTCATAACGCATAACGCATAACGCATAACGCATAACGCATAACGCATAACGCATAACGCATAACGCATAACGCATAACGCATAACGCATAACGCATAACGCATAACGCATAACGCATAACGCATAACGCATAACGCATAACGCATAACGCATAACGCATAACGCATAACGCATAACGCATAACGCATAACGCATAACGCATAACGCATAACGCATAACGCATAACGCATAACGCATAACGCAAAACTCATAACGCATAACGCATAACGCATAACGCATAGCCCATAACGCATAACGCATAGCCCATAACGCATAACGCATAACGCATAACGCATAATGCAAAAGTCATAACGCATAACGCATAACGCATAACGCATAACGCATAACGCATAACGCATAACGCATAACGCATAACGCATAACGCATAACGCATAACGCATAACGCATAACGCATAACGCATAACGCATAACGCATAACGCATAACCCATTGCGCATAACGCTTAACGCGTAACGCAAAACTCATAACGCATAACGCATAACGCATAACGCATAACGCATAACGCATAACGCATAACGCATAACGCATAACCCATTGCGCATAACGCTTAACGCGTAACGCAAAACTCATAACGCATAACGCATAACGCATAACGCATAGCCCATAACGCATAACGCATAACGCATAATGCAAAAGTCATAACGCATAACGCATAACGCATAACGCATAACGCATAACGCATAACGCATAACGCATAACGCATAACGCATAACGCATAACGCATAACGCATAACGCATAACGCATAACGCATAACGCATAACGCATAACGCATAACGCATAACGCATAACGCATAACGCATAACGCATAACGCATAACGCATAACGCATAACGCATAACGCATAACGCATAACGCATAACGCATAACGCATAACGCATAACGCATAACGCATAACGCATAACGCATAACCCGTTACGCATAACGCTTAACGCATAACGCATAACGCATAACGCATAACCCATTGCGCATAACGCTTAACGCGTAACGCAAAACTCATAACGCATAACGCATAACGCATAACGCATAACGCATAACGCATAACGCATAACGCATAACGCATAACGCATAACGCATAACGCATAACGCATAACGCATAACGCATAACGCATAACGCATAACGCATAACGCATAACGCATAACGCATAACGCATAACGCATAACGCATAACGCATAACGCATAACGCATAACGCATAACGCATAGCCCATAACGCATAACGCATAACGCATAATGCAAAAGTCATAACGCATAACGCATAACGCATAACGCATAACGCATAGCCCATAACGCATAACGCATAACGCATAACGCATAATGCAAAAGTCATAACGCATAACGCATAACGCATAACGCATAACGCATAACGCATAACGCATAACGCATAACGCATAACGCATAACGCATAACGCATAACGCATAACGCATAACGCATAACGCATAACGCATAACGCATAACGCTTAACGCGTAACGCAAAACTCATAACGCATAACGCATAACGTATAAACCATAAGGCATAACGCTTAGCCCATAACGCATAACGCATAACGCATAACGCATAACGCATAACCCATTGCGCATAACGCTTAACGCGTAACGCAAAACTCATAACGCATAACGCATAACGCATAACGCATAGCCCATAACGCATAACGCATAACGCATAACGCATAATGCAAAAGTCATAACGCATAACGCATAACGCATAACGCATAACGCATAACGCATAACGCATAACGCATAACGCATAACGCATAACGCATAACGCATAACGCATAACGCATAACGCATAACGCATAACGCATAACGCATAACGCATAACGCATAACGCATAACGCATAACCCGTTACGCATAACGCTTAACGCATAACGCATAACGCATAACGCATAGCGCATAACCCATTGCGCATAACGCTTAACGCGTAACGCAAAACTCATAACGCATAACGCATAACGCATAACGCATAGCCCATAACGCATAACGCATAACGCATAACGCATAACGCATAACGCATAACGCATAACGCATAACGCATAACGCATAACGCATAACGCATAACGCATAACGCATAACGCATAACGCATAACGCATAACGCATAACGCATAACGCATAACGCATAACGCATAACGCATAACGCATAACGCATAACGCATAACGCATAACGCATAACGCATAACGCATAACGCATAACGCATAACGCATAACGCATAACGCATAACGCATAACGCATAACGCATAACGCATAACGCATAACGCATAACGCTTAACGCGTAACGCAAAACTCATAACGCATAACGCATAACGCATAACGCATAACGCATAACGCATAACGTATAAACCATAAGGCATAACGCTTAGCCCATAACGCATAACGCATAACGCATAACGCATAACGCATAACGCATAACGCATAACGCATAACGCATAACGCATAACGCATAACGCATAACGCATAACGCATAACGCATAACGCATAACGCATAACGCATATCGCATAACGCATAACGCATAACCCATTGCGCATAACGCTTAACGCGTAACGCTTAACGCGTAACGCAAAACTCATAACGCATAACGCATAACGCATAACGCATAACGTATAAACCATAAGGCATAACGCTTAGCCCATAACGCATAACGCATAACGCATAACGCATAACGCATAACGCATAACGCATAACGCATAACGCATAACGCATAACGCATAACGCATAACGCATAACGCATAACGCATAACGCATAACGCATAACGCATAACGCATAACGCATAACGCATAACGCATAACGCATAACGCATAACGCATAACGCATAACGCATAACGCATAACGCATAACGCATAACGCATAACGCATAACCCATTGCGCATAACGCTTAACGCGTAACGCAAAACTCATAACGCATAACGCATAACGCATAACGCATAGCCCATAACGCATAACGCATAACGCATAATGCAAAAGTCATAACGCATAACGCATAACGCATAACGCATAACGCATAACGCATAACGCATAACGCATAACGCATAACGCATAACGCATAACGCATAACGCATAACGCATAACGCATAACGCATAACGCATAACGCATAACGCATAACGCATAACGCATAACGCATAACGCATAACGCATAACGCATAACGCATAACGCATAACGCATAACGCATAACGCATAACGCATAACGCATAACGCATAACGCATAACGCATAACGCATAACGCATAACGCATAACGCATAACGCATAACGCATAACGCATAACGCATAACGCATAACGCATAACGCATAACGCATAACGCATAACGCATAACGCATAACGCATAACGCATAACGCATAACGCATAACGCATAACGCATAACGCATAACGCATAACCCGTTACGCATAACGCTTAACGCATAACGCATAACGCATAACACATAACGCATAACGCATAACGCATAACGCATAACGCATAACGCATAACGCATAACGCATAACGCATAACGCATAACGCATAACGCATAACGCATAACGCATAACGCATAACGCATAACGCATAACGCATAACGCATAACGCATAACGCATAACGCATAACGCATAACGCATAACGCATAACGCATAACGCATAACGCATAACGCATAACCCGTTACGCATAACGCTTAACGCATAACGCATAACGCATAACCCATTGCGCATAACGCTTAACGCGTAACGTAAAACTCATAACGCATAACGCATAACGCATAACGCATAACGCATAACGCATAACGCATAACGCATAACGCATAACGCATAACGCATAACGCATAACGCATAACGCATAACGCATAACGCATAACGCATAACGCATAACGCATAACGCATAACCCGTTACGCATAACGCTTAACGCATAACGCATAACGCATAACACATAACGCATAACGCATAACGCATAACGCATAACGCATAACGCATAACGCATAACGCATAACGCATAACGCATAACGCATAACGCATAACGCATAACGCATAACGCATAACGCATAACGCATAACGCATAACGCATAACGCATAACGCATAACGCATAACGCATAACGCATAACGCATAACGCATAACGCATAGCCCATAACGCATAACGCATAACGCATAATGCAAAAGTCATAACGCATAACGCATAACGCATAACGCATAACGCATAACGCATAACGCATAACGCATAACGCATAACGCATAACGCATAACGCATAGCCCATAACGCATAACGCATAACGCATAACGCATAATGCAAAAGTCATAACGCATAACGCATAACGCATAACGCATAACGCATAACGCATAACGCATAACGCATAACGCATAACGCATAACGCATAACGCATAACGCATAACGCATAACGCATAACGCATAACGCATAACGCATAACGCATAACGCTTAACGCGTAACGCAAAACTCATAACGCATAACGCATAACGCATAACGCATAACGCATAACGCATAACGTATAAACCATAAGGCATAACGCTTAGCCCATAACGCATAACGCATAACGCATAACGCATAACGCATAACGCATAACGCATAACGCATAACGCATAACGCATAACGCATAACGCATAACGCATAACGCATAACGCATAACGCATAACGCATAACGCATAACGCATATCGCATAACGCATAACGCATAACCCATTGCGCATAACGCTTAACGCGTAACGCTTAACGCGTAACGCAAAACTCATAACGCATAACGCATAACGCATAACGCATAACGTATAAACCATAAGGCATAACGCTTAGCCCATAACGCATAACGCATAACGCATAACGCATAACGCATAACGCATAACGCATAACGCATAACGCATAACGCATAACGCATAACGCATAACGCATAACGCATAACGCATAACGCATAACGCATAACGCATAACGCATAACGCATAACGCATAACGCATAACGCATAACGCATAACGCATAACGCATAACGCATAACGCATAACGCATAACGCATAACGCATAACGCATAACCCATTGCGCATAACGCTTAACGCGTAACGCAAAACTCATAACGCATAACGCATAACGCATAACGCATAGCCCATAACGCATAACGCATAACGCATAATGCAAAAGTCATAACGCATAACGCATAACGCATAACGCATAACGCATAACGCATAACGCATAACGCATAACGCATAACGCATAACGCATAACGCATAACGCATAACGCATAACGCATAACGCATAACGCATAACGCATAACGCATAACGCATAACGCATAACGCATAACGCATAACGCATAACGCATAACGCATAACGCATAACGCATAACGCATAACGCATAACGCATAACGCATAACGCATAACCCGTTACGCATAACGCTTAACGCATAACGCATAACGCATAACACATAACGCATAACGCATAACGCATAACGCATAACGCATAACGCATAACGCATAACGCATAACGCATAACGCATAACGCATAACGCATAACGCATAACGCATAACGCATAACGCATAACGCATAACGCATAACGCATAACGCATAACGCATAACGCATAACGCATAACGCATAACGCATAACGCATAACGCATAACGCATAACGCATAACGCATAACGCATAACGCATAACGCATAACGCATAACGCATAACGCATAACGCTTAACGCGTAACGCAAAACTCATAACGCATAACGCATAACGCATAACGCATAACGCATAACGCATAACGTATAAACCATAAGGCATAACGCTTAGCCCATAACGCATAACGCATAACGCATAACGCATAACGCATAACGCATAACGCATAACGCATAACGCATAACGCATAACGCATAACGCATAACGCATAACGCATAACGCATAACGCATAACGCATAACGCATATCGCATAACGCATAACGCATAACCCATTGCGCATAACGCTTAACGCGTAACGCTTAACGCGTAACGCAAAACTCATAACGCATAACGCATAACGCATAACGCATAACGTATAAACCATAAGGCATAACGCTTAGCCCATAACGCATAACGCATAACGCATAACGCATAACGCATAACGCATAACGCATAACGCATAACGCATAACGCATAACGCATAACGCATAACGCATAACGCATAACGCATAACGCATAACGCATAACGCATAACGCATAACGCATAACGCATAACGCATAACGCATAACGCATAACGCATAACGCATAACGCATAACGCATAACGCATAACGCATAACGCATAACGCATAACCCATTGCGCATAACGCTTAACGCGTAACGCAAAACTCATAACGCATAACGCATAACGCATAACGCATAGCCCATAACGCATAACGCATAACGCATAATGCAAAAGTCATAACGCATAACGCATAACGCATAACGCATAACGCATAACGCATAACGCATAACGCATAACGCATAACGCATAACGCATAACGCATAACGCATAACGCATAACGCATAACGCATAACGCATAACGCATAACGCATAACGCATAACGCATAACGCATAACGCATAACGCATAACGCATAACGCATAACGCATAACGCATAACGCATAACGCATAACGCATAACGCATAACGCATAACGCATAACGCATAACGCATAACGCATAACGCATAACGCATAACGCATAACGCATAACGCATAACGCATAACGCATAACGCATAACGCATAACGCATAACGCATAACGCATAACGCATAACGCATAACGCATAACGCATAACGCATAACGCATAACGCATAACGCATAACGCATAACGCATAACGCATAACGCATAACGCATAACGCATAACCCGTTACGCATAACGCTTAACGCATAACGCATAACGCATAACACATAACGCATAACGCATAACGCATAACGCATAACGCATAACGCATAACGCATAACGCATAACGCATAACGCATAACGCATAACGCATAACGCATAACGCATAACGCATAACGCATAACGCATAACGCATAACGCATAACGCATAACGCATAACGCATAACGCATAACGCATAACGCATAACGCATAACGCATAACGCATAACGCATAACGCATAACGCATAACGCATAACCCGTTACGCATAACGCTTAACGCATAACGCATAACGCATAACCCATTGCGCATAACGCTTAACGCGTAACGTAAAACTCATAACGCATAACGCATAACGCATAACGCATAACGCATAACGCATAACGCATAACGCATAACGCATAACGCATAACGCATAACGCATAACGCATAACGCATAACGCATAACGCATAACGCATAACGCATAACGCATAACGCATAACCCGTTACGCATAACGCTTAACGCATAACGCATAACGCATAACACATAACGCATAACGCATAACGCATAACGCATAACGCATAACGCATAACGCATAACGCATAACGCATAACGCATAACGCATAACGCATAACGCATAACGCATAACGCATAACGCATAACGCATAACGCATAACGCATAACGCATAACGCATAACGCATAACGCATAACGCATAACGCATAACGCATAACGCATAACGCATAGCCCATAACGCATAACGCATAACGCATAATGCAAAAGTCATAACGCATAACGCATAACGCATAACGCATAACGCATAACGCATAACGCATAACGCATAACGCATAACGCATAACGCATAACGCATAGCCCATAACGCATAACGCATAACGCATAACGCATAATGCAAAAGTCATAACGCATAACGCATAACGCATAACGCATAACGCATAACGCATAACGCATAACGCATAACGCATAACGCATAACGCATAACGCATAACGCATAACGCATAACGCATAACGCATAACGCATAACGCATAACGCATAACGCTTAACGCGTAACGCAAAACTCATAACGCATAACGCATAACGCATAACGCATAACGCATAACGCATAACGTATAAACCATAAGGCATAACGCTTAGCCCATAACGCATAACGCATAACGCATAACGCATAACGCATAACGCATAACGCATAACGCATAACGCATAACGCATAACGCATAACGCATAACGCATAACGCATAACGCATAACGCATAACGCATAACGCATAACGCATATCGCATAACGCATAACGCATAACCCATTGCGCATAACGCTTAACGCGTAACGCTTAACGCGTAACGCAAAACTCATAACGCATAACGCATAACGCATAACGCATAACGTATAAACCATAAGGCATAACGCTTAGCCCATAACGCATAACGCATAACGCATAACGCATAACGCATAACGCATAACGCATAACGCATAACGCATAACGCATAACGCATAACGCATAACGCATAACGCATAACGCATAACGCATAACGCATAACGCATAACGCATAACGCATAACGCATAACGCATAACGCATAACGCATAACGCATAACGCATAACGCATAACGCATAACGCATAACGCATAACGCATAACGCATAACCCATTGCGCATAACGCTTAACGCGTAACGCAAAACTCATAACGCATAACGCATAACGCATAACGCATAGCCCATAACGCATAACGCATAACGCATAATGCAAAAGTCATAACGCATAACGCATAACGCATAACGCATAACGCATAACGCATAACGCATAACGCATAACGCATAACGCATAACGCATAACGCATAACGCATAACGCATAACGCATAACGCATAACGCATAACGCATAACGCATAACGCATAACGCATAACGCATAACGCATAACGCATAACGCATAACGCATAACGCATAACGCATAACGCATAACGCATAACGCATAACGCATAACGCATAACGCATAACGCATAACGCATAACGCATAACGCATAACGCATAACGCATAACGCATAACGCATAACGCATAACGCATAACGCATAACGCATAACGCATAACGCATAACGCATAACGCATAACGCATAACGCATAACGCATAACGCATAACGCATAACGCATAACGCATAACGCATAACGCATAACGCATAACGCATAACGCATAACGCATAACGCATAACGCATAACCCGTTACGCATAACGCTTAACGCATAACGCATAACGCATAACACATAACGCATAACGCATAACGCATAACGCATAACGCATAACGCATAACGCATAACGCATAACGCATAACGCATAACGCATAACGCATAACGCATAACGCATAACGCATAACGCATAACGCATAACGCATAACGCATAACGCATAACGCATAACGCATAACGCATAACGCATAACGCATAACGCATAACGCATAACGCATAACGCATAACGCATAACCCGTTACGCATAACGCTTAACGCATAACGCATAACGCATAACCCATTGCGCATAACGCTTAACGCGTAACGTAAAACTCATAACGCATAACGCATAACGCATAACGCATAACGCATAACGCATAACGCATAACGCATAACGCATAACGCATAACGCATAACGCATAACGCATAACGCATAACGCATAACGCATAACGCATAACGCATAACGCATAACGCATAACCCGTTACGCATAACGCTTAACGCATAACGCATAACGCATAACACATAACGCATAACGCATAACGCATAACGCATAACGCATAACGCATAACGCATAACGCATAACGCATAACGCATAACGCATAACGCATAACGCATAACGCATAACGCATAACGCATAACGCATAACGCATAACGCATAACGCATAACGCATAACGCATAACGCATAACGCATAACGCATAACGCATAACGCATAGCCCATAACGCATAACGCATAACGCATAATGCAAAAGTCATAACGCATAACGCATAACGCATAACGCATAACGCATAACGCATAACGCATAACGCATAACGCATAACGCATAACGCATAACGCATAGCCCATAACGCATAACGCATAACGCATAACGCATAATGCAAAAGTCATAACGCATAACGCATAACGCATAACGCATAACGCATAACGCATAACGCATAACGCATAACGCATAACGCATAACGCATAACGCATAACGCATAACGCATAACGCATAACGCATAACGCATAGCCCATAACGCATAACGCATAACGCATAACGCATAATGCAAAAGTCATAACGCATAACGCATAACGCATAACGCATAACGCATAACGCATAACGCATAACGCATAACGCATAACGCATAACGCATAACGCATAACGCATAACGCATAACGCATAACGCATAACGCATAATGCAAAAGTCATAACGCATAACGCATAACGCATAACGCATAACGCATAACGCATAACGCATAACGCATAACGCATAACGCATAACGCATAACGCATAACGCATAACGCATAACGCATAACGCATAACGCATAACGCATAACGCATAACGCATAACGCATAACGCATAACGCATAACGCATAACGCATAACGCATAACGCATAACGCATAACGCATAACGCATAACGCATAACGCATAACGCATAACCCGTTACGCATAACGCTTAACGCATAACGCATAACGCATAACGCATAACCCATTGCGCATAACGCTTAACGCGTAACGCAAAACTCATAACGCATAACGCATAACGCATAACGCATAACGCATAACGCATAACGCATAACGCATAACGCATAACGCATAACGCATAACGCATAACGCATAACGCATAACGCATAACGCATAACGCATAACGCATAACGCATAACGCATAACGCATAACGCATAACGCATAACCCGTTACGCATAACGCTTAACGCATAACGCATAACGCATAACGCATAACGCATAACGCATAACGCATAACGCATAACGCATAACGCATAACGCATAACGCATAACGCATAACGCATAACGCATAACGCATAACGCATAACGCATAACGCATAACGCATAACGCATAACGCATAACGCATAACGCATAACGCATAACGCATAACGCATAACGCATAACGCATAACGCATAGCCCATAACGCATAACGCATAACGCATAATGCAAAAGTCATAACGCATAACGCATAACGCATAACGCATAACGCATAACGCATAACGCATAACGCATAACGCATAACGCATAGGCCATAACGCATAACGCATAACGCATAACGCATAACGCATAACGCATAACGCATAACGCATAGCCCATAACGCATAACGCATAACGCATAATGCAAAAGTCATAACGCATAACGCATAACGCATAACGCATAACGCATAACGCATAACGCATAACGCATAACGCATAACGCATAACGCATAACGCATAACGCATAACGCATAACGCATAACGCATAACGCATAACGCATAACGCATAACGCATAACGCATAACGCATAATGCATAACGCATAACGCATAACGCATAACGCATAACGCATAACGCATAACGCATAACGCATAACGCATAACGCATAACGCATAACGCATAACGCATAACGCATAACGCATAACGCATAACGCATAACGCATAACGCATAACCCATTGCGCATAACGCTTAACGCGTAACGCAAAACTCATAACGCATAACGCATAACGCATAACGCATAACGCATAACGCATAACGCATAACGCATAACGCATAACGCATAACGCATAACGCATAACGCATAACGCATAACGCATAACGCATAACGCATAACGCATAACGCATAACGCATAACGCATAACGCATAACGTATAAACCATAAGGCATAACGCTTAGCCCATAACGCATAACGCATAACGCATAACGCATAACGCATAACGCATAACGCATAACGCATAACGCATAACGCATAACGCATAACGCATAACGCATAACGCATAACGCATAACGCATAACGCATAACGCATAACGCATAACGCATAACGCATAACGCATAACCCATTGCGCATAACGCTTAACGCGTAACGCAAAACTCATAACGCATAACGCATAACGCATAACGCATAACGCATAACGCATAACGCATAGCCCATAACGCATAACGCATAACGCATAATGCAAAAGTCATAACGCATAACGCATAACGCATAACGCATAACGCATAACGCATAACGCATAACGCATAACGCATAACGCATAACGCATAACGCATAACGCATAACGCATAACGCATAACGCATAACGCATAACGCATAACGCATAACGCATAACGCATAACGCATAACGCATAACGCATAACGCATAACGCATAACGCATAACGCATAACGCATAACGCATAACGCATAACGCATAGCCCATAACGCATAACGCATAACGCATAATGCAAAAGTCATAACGCATAACGCATAACGCATAACGCATAACGCATAACGCATAACGCATAACGCATAACGCATAACGCATAACGCATAACGCATAACGCATAGCCCATAACGCATAACGCATAACGCATAACGCATAATGCAAAAGTCATAACGCATAACGCATAACGCATAACGCATAACGCATAACGCATAACGCATAACGCATAACGCATAACGCATAACGCATAACGCATAACGCATAACGCATAACGCATAACGCATAACGCATAACGCATAACGCATAACGCATAACGCATAACGCATAACGCATAACGCATAACGCATAACGCATAACGCATAACGCATAACGCATAACGCATAACGCATAACGCATAACCCATTGCGCATAACGCTTAACGCGTAACGCAAAACTCATAACGCATAACGCATAACGCATAACGCATAACGCATAACGCATAACGCATAACGCATAACGCATAACGCATAACGCATAACGCATAACGCATAACGCATAACGCATAACGCATAACGCATAACGCATAACGCATAACGCATAACGCATAACGCATAACGCATAACGCATAACGCATAACGCATAACGTATAAACCATAAGGCATAACGCTTAGCCCATAACGCATAACGCATAACGCATAACGCATAACGCATAACGCATAACGCATAACGCATAACGCATAACGCATAACGCATAACGCATAACGCATAACGCATAACGCATAACGCATAACGCATAACGCATAACGCATAACGCATAGCCCATAACGCATAACGCATAACGCATAACGCATAATGCAAAAGTCATAACGCATAACGCATAACGCATAACGCATAACGCATAACGCATAACGCATAACGCATAACGCATAACGCATAACGCATAACGCATAACGCATAACGCATAACGCATAACGCATAACGCATAACGCATAACGCATAACGCATAACGCATAACGCATAACGCATAACGCATAACGCATAACGCATAACGCATAACGCATAACGCATAACGCATAACGCATAACGCATAACGCATAACGCATAACGCATAACGCATAACGCATAACGCATAACCCATTGCGCATAACGCTTAACGCGTAACGCAAAACTCATAACGCATAACGCATAACGCATAACGCATAACGCATAACGCATAACGCATAACGCATAACGCATAACGCATAACGCATAACGCATAACGCATAACGCATAACGCATAACGCATAACGCATAACGCATAACGCATAACGCATAACGCATAACGCATAACGCATAACGCATAACGCATAACGCATAACGCATAACGCATAACGCATAACGCATAACGCATAACGTATAAACCATAAGGCATAACGCTTAGCCCATAACGCATAACGCATAACGCATAACGCATAACGCATAACGCATAACGCATAACGCATAACGCATAACGCATAACGCATAACGCATAACGCATAACGCATAACGCATAACGCATAACGCATAACGCATAACGCATAACGCATAACGCATAACGCATAACGCATAACGCATAACGCATAACCCATTGCGCATAACGCTTAACGCGTAACGCAAAACTCATAACGCATAACGCATAACGCATAACGCATAACGCATAACGCATAACGCATAGCCCATAACGCATAACGCATAACGCATAATGCAAAAGTCATAACGCATAACGCATAACGCATAACGCATAACGCATAACGCATAACGCATAACGCATAACGCATAACGCATAACGCATAACGCATAACGCATAACGCATAACGCATAACGCATAACGCATAACGCATAACGCATAACGCATAACGCATAACGCATAACGCATAACGCATAACGCATAACGCATAACGCATAACGCATAACGCATAACGCATAACGCATAACGCATAACGCATAACGCATAACGCATAACGCATAACGCATAACGCATAACGCATAACGCATAACGCATAACGCATAACGCATAACGCATAACGCATAACGCATAACGCATAACGCATAACGCATAACGCATAACGCATAACGCATAACGCATAACGCATAACGCATAACGCATAACGCATAACGCATAACGCATAAGGCATGACGCATAACGCATAACGCATAACGCATAGCCCATAACGCATAACGCATAACGCATAATGCAAAAGTCATAACGCATAACGCATAACGCATAACGCATAACGCATAACGCATAACGCATAACGCATAACGCATAACGCATAACGCATAACGCATAACGCATAACGCATAACGCATAACGCATAACGCATAACGCATAACGCATAACGCATAACGCATAACGCATAACGCATAACGCATAACGCATAACGCATAAGGCATAACGCATAACGCATAACGCATAACGCATAACGCATAACGCATAACGCATAACGCATAACGCATAACGCATAACGCATAACGCATAACGCATAACGCATAACGCATAGCGCATAACCCATTGCGCATAACGCTTAACGCGTAACGCAAAACTCATAACGCATAACGCATAACGCATAACGCATAGCCCATAACGCATAACGCATAACGCATAATGCAAAAGTCATAACGCATAACGCATAACGCATAACGCATAACGCATAACGCATAACGCATAACGCATAACGCATAACGCATAACGCATAACGCATAACGCATAACGCATAACGCATAACGCATAACGCATAACGCATAACGCATAACGCATAACGCATAACGCATAACGCATAACGCATAACGCATAACGCATAACGCATAACGCATAACCCATTGCGCATAACGCTTAACGCGTAACGCAAAACTCATAACGCATAACGCATAACGCATAACGCATAACGCATAACGCATAACGCATAACGCATAACGCATAACGCATAACGCATAACGCATAACGCATAACGCATAACGCATAACGCATAACGCATAACGCATAACGCATAACGCATAACGCATAACGCATAACGCATAACCCATTGCGCATAACGCTTAACGCGTAACGCATAACGCATAACGCATAACGCATAACGCATAACGCATAACGCATAACGCATAACGCATAACGCATAACGCATAACGCATAACCCATTGCGCATAACGCTTAACGCGTAACGCAAAACTCATAACGCATAACGCATAACGCATAACGCATAACGCATAACGCATAACGCATAACGCATAACGCATAGCCCATAACGCATAACGCATAACGCATAATGCAAAAGTCATAACGCATAACGCATAACGCATAACGCATAACGCATAACGCATAACGCATAACGCATAACGCATAACGCATAACGCATAACGCATAACGCATAACGCATAACGCATAACGCATAACGCATAACGCATAACGCATAACGCATAACGCATAACGCATAACGCATAACGCATAACGCATAACGCATAACGCATAACGCATAACGCATAACGCATAACGCATAACGCATAACGCATAACGCATAACGCATAACGCATAACGCATAACGCATAACGCATAACGCATAACGCATAACGCATAACGCATAGCCCATAACGCATAACGCATAACGCATAATGCAAAAGTCATAACGCATAACGCATAACGCATAACGCATAACGCATAACGCATAACGCATAACGCATAACGCATAACGCATAACGCATAACGCATAACGCATAACGCATAACGCATAACGCATAACGCATAACGCATAACGCATAACGCATAACCCATTGCGCATAACGCTTAACGCGTAACGCAAAACTCATAACGCATAACGCATAACGCATAACGTATAAACCATAAGGCATAACGCTTAGCCCATAACGCATAACGCATAACGCATAACGCATAACGCATAGCGCATAACCCATTGCGCATAACGCTTAACGCGTAACGCAAAACTCATAACGCATAACGCATAACGCATAACGCATAGCCCATAACGCATAACGCATAACGCATAACGCATAACGCATAATGCAAAAGTCATAACGCATAACGCATAACGCATAACGCATAACGCATAACGCATAACGCATAACGCATAACGCATAACGCATAACGCATAACGCATAACGCATAACGCATAACGCATAACGCATAACGCATAACGCATAACGCATAACGCATAACGCATAACGCATAACGCATAACGCATAACGCATAACACATAACCCGTTACGCATAACGCTTAACGCATAACGCATAACGCATAACGCATAACGCATAACGCATAACGCATAACCCATTGCGCATAACGCTTAACGCGTAACGCAAAACTCATAACGCATAACGCATAACGCATAACGCATAACGCATAACGCATAACGCATAACGCATAACGCATAACGCATAACGCATAACGCATAACGCATAACGCATAACGCATAACGCATAACGCATAACGCATAACGCATAACGCATAACGCATAACGCATAACGCATAACGCATAACGCATAACGCATAACGCATAACCCATTGCGCATAACGCTTAACGCGTAACGCAAAACTCATAACGCATAACGCATAACGCATAACGCATAACGCATAACGCATAACGCATAACGCATAACGCATAACGCATAACGCATAACGCATAACGCATAACGCATAACGCATAACGCATAACGCATAACGCATAACGCATAACGCAGAACGCATAACGCATAACCCATTGCGCATAACGCTTAACGCGTAACGCAAAACTCATAACGCATAACGCATAACGCATAACGCATAGCCCATAACGCATAACGCATAACGCATAATGCAAAAGTCATAACGCATAACGCATAACGCATAACGCATAACGCATAACGCATAACGCATAACGCATAACGCATAACGCATAACGCATAACGCATAACGCATAACGCATAACGCATAACGCATAACGCATAACGCATAACGCATAACGCATAACGCATAACGCATAACGCATAACGCATAACGCATAACGCATAACGCATAACGCATAACGCATAACGCATAAGGCATAACGCATAACGCATAACGCATAACGCATAACGCATAACGCATAACGCATAACGCATAACGCATAACGCATAACGCATAACGCATAACGCATAACGCATAACGCATAACGCATAACCCGTTACGCATAACGCTTAACGCATAACGCATAACGCATAACGCATAACGCATAGCGCATAACCCATTGCGCATAACGCTTAACGCGTAACGCAAAACTCATAACGCATAACGCATAACGCATAACGCATAGCCCATAACGCATAACGCATAACGCATAATGCAAAAGTCATAACGCATAACGCATAACGCATAACGCATAACGCATAACGCATAACGCATAACGCATAACGCATAACGCATAACGCATAACGCATAACGCATAACGCATAACGCATAACGCATAACGCATAACGCATAACGCATAACGCATAACGCATAACGCATAACGCATAACGCATAACGCATAACGCATAACGCATAACCCATTGCGCATAACGCTTAACGCGTAACGCAAAACTCATAACGCATAACGCATAACGCATAACGCATAACGCATAACGCATAACGCATAACGCATAACGCATAACGCATAACGCATAACGCATAACGCATAACGCATAACGCATAACGCATAACGCATAACGCATAACGCATAACCCATTGCGCATAACGCTTAACGCGTAACGCATAACGCATAACGCATAACGCATAACGCATAACGCATAACGCATAACGCATAACGCATAACGCATAACGCATAACCCATTGCGCATAACGCTTAACGCGTAACGCAAAACTCATAACGCATAACGCATAACGCATAACGCATAACGCATAACGCATAACGCATAACGCATAGCCCATAACGCATAACGCATAACGCATAATGCAAAAGTCATAACGCATAACGCATAACGCATAACGCATAACGCATAACGCATAACGCATAACGCATAACGCATAACGCATAACGCATAACGCATAACGCATAACGCATAACGCATAACGCATAACGCATAACGCATAACGCATAACGCATAACGCATAACGCATAACGCATAACGCATAACGCATAACGCATAACGCATAACGCATAACGCATAACGCATAACGCATAACGCATAACGCATAACGCATAACGCATAACGCATAACGCATAACGCATAACGCATAACGCATAACGCATAACGCATAACGCATAACGCATAGCCCATAACGCATAACGCATAACGCATAATGCAAAAGTCATAACGCATAACGCATAACGCATAACGCATAACGCATAACGCATAACGCATAACGCATAACGCATAACGCATAACGCATAACGCATAACGCATAACGCATAACGCATAACGCATAACGCATAACGCATAACGCATAACGCATAACGCATAACGCATAACGCATAACGCATAACGCATAACCCATTGCGCATAACGCTTAACGCGTAACGCAAAACTCATAACGCATAACGCATAACGCATAACGTATAAACCATAAGGCATAACGCTTAGCCCATAACGCATAACGCATAACGCATAACGCATAACGCATAACGCATAGCGCATAACCCATTGCGCATAACGCTTAACGCGTAACGCAAAACTCATAACGCATAACGCATAACGCATAACGGATAGCCCATAACGCATAACGCATAACGCATAACGCATAACGCATAATGCAAAAGTCATAACGCATAACGCATAACGCATAACGCATAACGCATAACGCATAACGCATAACGCATAACGCATAACGCATAACGCATAACGCATAACGCATAACGCATAACGCATAACGCATAACGCATAACGCATAACGCATAACGCATAACGCATAACGCATAACGCATAACACATAACCCGTTACGCATAACGCTTAACGCATAACGCATAACGCATAACGCATAACGCATAACGCATAACCCATTGCGCATAACGCTTAACGCGTAACGCAAAACTCATAACGCATAACGCATAACGCATAACGCATAACGCATAACGCATAACGCATAACGCATAACGCATAACGCATAACGCATAACGCATAACGCATAACGCATAACGCATAACGCATAACGCATAACGCATAACGCATAACGCATAACGCATAACGCATAACGCATAACGCATAACGCATAACGCATAACGCATAACCCATTGCGCATAACGCTTAACGCGTAACGCAAAACTCATAACGCATAACGCATAACGCATAACGCATAACGCATAACGCATAACGCATAACGCATAACGCATAACGCATAACGCATAACGCATAACGCATAACGCATAACGCATAACGCATAACGCATAACGCATAACGCATAACGCATAACGCATAACGCAGAACGCATAACGCATAACCCATTGCGCATAACGCTTAACGCGTAACGCAAAACTCATAACGCATAACGCATAACGCATAACGCATAGCCCATAACGCATAACGCATAACGCATAATGCAAAAGTCATAACGCATAACGCATAACGCATAACGCATAACGCATAACGCATAACGCATAACGCATAACGCATAACGCATAACGCATAACGCATAACGCATAACGCATAACGCATAACGCATAACGCATAACGCATAACGCATAACGCATAACGCATAACGCATAACGCATAACGCATAACGCATAACGCATAACGCATAACGCATAACGCATAACCCATTGCGCATAACGCTTAACGCGTAACGCAAAACTCATAACGCATAACGCATAACGCATAACGCATAACGCATAACGCATAACGCATAACGCATAACGCATAACGCATAACGCATAACGCATAACGCATAACGCATAACGCATAACGCATAACGCATAACGCATAACGCATAACGCATAACGCATAACGCATAACGTATAAACCATAAGGCATAACGCTTAGCCCATAACGCATAACGCATAACGCATAACGCATAACGCATAACGCATAACGCATAACGCATAACGCATAACGCATAACGCATAACGCATAACGCATAACGCATAACGCATAACGCATAACGCATAACCCATTGCGCATAACGCTTAACGCGTAACGCAAAACTCATAACGCATAACGCATAACGCATAACGCATAGCCCATAACGCATAACGCATAACGCATAATGCAAAAGTCATAACGCATAACGCATAACGCATTACGCATAACGCATAACGCATAACGCATAACGCATAACGCATAACGCATAACGCATAACGCATAACGCATAACGCATAACGCATAACGCATAACGCATAACGCATAACGCATAACGCATAACGCATAACGCATAACGCATAACGCATAACGCATAACGCATAACGCATAACGCATAACCCATTGCGCATAACGCTTAACGCGTAACGCAAAACTCATAACGCATAACGCATAACGCATAACGCATAACGCATAACGCATAACGCATAACGCATAACGCATAACGCATAACGCATAACGCATAACGCATAACGCATAACGCATAACGCATAACGCATAACGCATAACGCATAACGCATAACGCATAACGCATAACGCATAACGCATAACGCATAACGCATAACGCATAACGCAAAACTCATAACGCATAACGCATAACGCATAACGCATAACGCATAACGCATAACGCATAACGCATAACGCATAACGCATAACGCATAACGCATAACGCATAACGCATAACGCATAACGCATAACGCATAACGCATAACGCATAACGCATAACGCATAACCCATTGCGCATAACGCTTAACGCGTAACGCAAAACTCATAACGCATAACGCATAACGCATAACGCATAACGCATAACGCATAACGCATAACGCATAACGCATAACGCATAACGCATAACGCATAACGCATAACGCATAACGCATAACGCATAACGCAGAACGCATAACGCATAACCCATTGCGCATAACGCTTAACGCGTAACGCAAAACTCATAACGCATAACGCATAACGCATAACGCATAGCCCATAACGCATAACGCATAACGCATAATGCAAAAGTCATAACGCATAACGCATAACGCATAACGCATAACGCATAACGCATAACGCATAACGCATAACGCATAACGCATAACGCATAACGCATAACGCATAACGCATAACGCATAACGCATAACGCATAACGCATAACGCATAACGCATAACGCATAACGCATAACGCATAACGCATAACGCATAACGCATAACCCATTGCGCATAACGCTTAACGCGTAACGCAAAACTCATAACGCATAACGCATAACGCATAACGCATAACGCATAACGCATAACGCATAACGCATACCGCATAACGCATAACGCATAACGCATAACGCATAACGCATAACGCATAACGCATAACGCATAACGCATAACGCATAACGCATAACGCATAACGCATAACGCATAACGTATAAACCATAAGGCATAACGCTTAGCCCATAACGCATAACGCATAACGCATAACGCATAACGCATAACGCATAACGCATAACGCATAACGCATAACGCATAACGCATAACGCATAACGCATAACGCATAACGCATAACGCATAACGCATAACGCATAACGCATAACGCATAACGCATAACGCATAACGTATAAACCATAAGGCATAACGCTTAGCCCATAACGCATAACGCATAACGCATAACGCATAACGCATAACGCATAACGCATAACGCATAACGCATAACGCATAACGCATAACGCATAACGCATAACGCATAACGCATAACGCATAACGCATAACGCATAACCCATTGCGCATAACGCTTAACGCGTAACGCAAAACTCATAACGCATAACGCATAACGCATAACGCATAGCCCATAACGCATAACGCATAACGCATAATGCAAAAGTCATAACGCATAACGCATAACGCATTACGCATAACGCATAACGCATAACGCATAACGCATAACGCATAACGCATAACGCATAACGCATAACGCATAACGCATAACGCATAACGCATAACGCATAACGCATAACGCATAACGCATAACGCATAACGCATAACGCATAACGCATAACGCATAACGCATAACCCATTGCGCATAACGCTTAACGCGTAACGCAAAACTCATAACGCATAACGCATAACGCATAACGCATAACGCATAACGCATAACGCATAACGCATAACGCATAACGCATAACGCATAACGCATAACGCATAACGCATAACGCATAACGCATAACGCATAACGCATAACGCATAACGCATAACGCATAACGCATAACGCATAACGCATAACGCATAACGCATAACGCATAACGCATAACGCAAAACGCAAAACTCATAACGCATAACGCATAACGCATAACGCATAACGCATAACGCATAACGCATAACGCATAACGCATAACGCATAACGCATAACGCATAACGCATAACGCATAACGCATAACGCATAACGCATAACGCATAACGCATAACGCATAACGCATAACGCATAACGCATAACGCATAACCCATTGCGCATAACGCTTAACGCGTAACGCAAAACTCATAACGCATAACGCATAACGCATAACGCATAACGCATAACGCATAACGCATAACGCATAACGCATAACGCATAACGCATAACGCATAACGCATAACGCATAACGCATAACGCATAACGCAGAACGCATAACGCATAACCCATTGCGCATAACGCTTAACGCGTAACGCAAAACTCATAACGCATAACGCATAACGCATAACGCATAGCCCATAACGCATAACGCATAACGCATAATGCAAAAGTCATAACGCATAACGCATAACGCATAACGCATAACGCATAACGCATAACGCATAACGCATAACGCATAACGCATAACGCATAACGCATAACGCATAACGCATAACGCATAACGCATAACGCATAACGCATAACGCATAACGCATAACGCATAACGCATAACGCATAACCCATTGCGCATAACGCTTAACGCGTAACGCAAAACTCATAACGCATAACGCATAACGCATAACGCATAACGCATAACGCATAACGCATAACGCATACCGCATAACGCATAACGCATAACGCATAACGCATAACGCATAACGCATAACGCATAACGCATAACGCATAACGCATAACGCATAACGCATAACGCATAACGCATAACGCATAACGTATAAACCATAAGGCATAACGCTTAGCCCATAACGCATAACGCATAACGCATAACGCATAACGCATAACGCATAACGCATAACGCATAACGCATAACGCATAACGCATAACGCATAACGCATAACGCATAACGCATAACGCATAACGCATAACGCATAACGCATAACGCATAACGCATAACGCATAACGCATAACGCATAACGCATAACCCATTGCGCATAACGCTTAACGCGTAACGCAAAACTCATAACGCATAACGCATAACGCATAACGCATAGCCCATAACGCATAACGCATAACGCATAATGCAAAAGTCATAACGCATAACGCATAACGCATAACGCATAACGCATAACGCATAACGCATAACGCATAACGCATAACGCATAACGCATAACGCATAACGCATAACGCATAACGCATAACGCATAACGCATAACGCATAACGCATAACGCATAACGCATAACGCATAACGCATAACGCATAACGCATAACGCATAACGCATAACGCATAACGCATAACGCATAACCCATTGCGCATAACGCTTAACGCGTAACGCAAAACTCATAACGCATAACGCATAACGCATAACGCATAACGCATAACGCATAACGCATAACGCATAACGCATAACGCATAACGCATAACGCATAACGCATAACGCATAACGCATAACGCATAACGCATAACGCATAACGCATAACGCATAACGCATAACGCATAACGCATAACGCATAACGCATAACGCATAACGCATAACGCATAACGCATAACGCATAACGCATAACGCATAACGCATAACGCATAACGCATAACGCATAACCCATTGCGCATAACGCTTAACGCGTAACGCAAAACTCATAACGCATAACGCATAACGCATAACGCATAGCCCATAACGCATAACGCATAACGCATAATGCAAAAGTCATAACGCATAACGCATAACGCATAACGCATAACGCATAACGCATAACGCATAACGCATAACGCATAACGCATAACGCATAACGCATAACGCATAACGCATAATGCAAAAGTCATAACGCATAACGCATAACGCATAACGCATAACGCATAACGCATAACGCATAACGCATAACGCATAACGCATAACGCATAACGCATAACCCATTGCGCATAACGCTTAACGCGTAACGCAAAACTCATAACGCATAACGCATAACGCATAACGCATAACGCATAACGCATAACGCATAACGCATAACGCATAACGCATAACGCATAACGCATAACGCATAACGCATAACGCATAACGCATAACGCATAACGCATAACGCATAACGCATAACGCATAACGCATAACGCATAACGCATAACGCATAACGTATAAACCATAAGGCATAACGCTTAGCCCATAACGCATAACGCATAACGCATAACGCATAACGCATAACGCATAACGCATAACGCATAACGCATAACGCATAACGCATAACGCATAACGCATAACGCATAACGCATAACGCATAACGCATAACGCATAACGCATAACGCATAACGCATAACGCATAACGCATAACGCATAACGCATAACGCATAACGCATAACGCATAACGCATAACGCATAACGCATAACGCATAACCCATTGCGCATAACGCTTAACGCGTAACGCAAAACTCATAACGCATAACGCATAACGCATAACGCATAACGCATAACGCATAGCCCATAACGCATAACGCATAACGCATAATGCAAAAGTCATAACGCATAACGCATAACGCATAACGCATAACGCATAACGCATAACGCATAACGCATAACGCATAACGCATAACGCATAACGCATAACGCATAACGCATAACGCATAACGCATAACGCATAACGCATAACGCATAACGCATAACGCATAACGCATAGCCCATAACGCATAACGCATAACGCATAACGCATAACGCATAACGCATAACGCATAACGCATAACGCATAACGCATAACGCATAACGCATAACGCATAACGCATAACGCATAACGCATAACGCATAACGCATAACGCATAACGCATAACGCATAACGCATAACGCATAACGCATAACCCATTGCGCATAACGCTTAACGCGTAACACAAAACTCATAACGCATAACGCATAACGCATAACGCATAACGCATAACGCATAACGCATAACGCATAACGCATAACGCATAACGCATAACGCAGAACGCATAACGCATAACGCATAACGCATAACGCATAACGCATAACGCATAACGCATAACGCATAACGCATAACGCATAACGCATAACGCATAACGCATAACGCATAACGCATAACGCATAACGCATAACGCATAACGCATAACGCATAACGCATAACGCATAACGCATAACCCGTTACGCATAACGCTTAACGCATAACGCATAACGCATAACGCATAACGCATAACGCATAACGCATAACGCATAACGCATAACGCATAACGCATAACGCATAACCCATTGCGCATAACGCTTAACGCGTAACGCAAAACTCATAACGCATAACGCATAACGCATAACGCATAGCCCATAACGCATAACGCATAACGCATAATGCAAAAGTCATAACGCATAACGCATAACGCATAACGCATAACGCATAACGCATAACGCATAACGCATAACGCATAACGCATAACGCATAACGCATAACGCATAACGCATAACGCATAACGCATAACGCATAACGCATAACGCATAACGCATAACGCATAACGCATAACGCATAACGCATAACGCATAACGCATAACCCATTGCGCATAACGCTTAACGCGTAACGCAAAACTCATAACGCATAACGCATAACGCATAACGCATAACGCATAACGCATAACGCATAACGCATAACGCATAACGCATAACGCATAACGCATAACGCATAACGCATAACGCATAACGCATAACGCATAACGCATAACGCATAACGCATAACGCATAACGCATAACGCATAACGCATAACGCATAACGCATAACGCATAACCCATTGCGCATAACGCTTAACGCGTAACGCAAAACTCATAACGCATAACGCATAACGCATAACGCATAGCCCATAACGCATAACGCATAACGCATAATGCAAAAGTCATAACGCATAACGCATAACGCATAACGCATAACGCATAACGCATAACGCATAACGCATAACGCATAACGCATAACGCATAACGCATAACGCATAACGCATAACGCATAACGCATAACGCATAACGCATAACGCATAACGCATAACGCATAACGCATAACGCATAACGCATAACGCATAACGCATAACGCATAACGCATAACGCATAACGCATAACGCATAACGCATAACGCATAACGCATAACGCATAACGCATAACGCATAACGCATAACGCATAACGCATAACGCATAACGCATAACGCATAACGCATAACGCATAACGCATAACGCATAACGCATAACGCATAACGCATAACGCATAACGCATAACGCATAACGCATAACGCATAACGCATAACGCATAACGCATAACGCATAACGCATAACGCATAACGCATAACGCATAACGCATAACGCATAACGCATAACGCATAACGCATAACGCATAACGCATAACGCATAACGCATAACGCATAACGCATAACGCATAACGCATAACGCATAACGCATAACGCATAACCCATTGCGCATAACGCTTAACGCGTAACGCAAAACTCATAACGCATAACGCATAACGCATAACGCATAACGCATAACGCATAACGCATAACGCATAACGCATAACGCATAACGCATAACGCATAACGCATAACGCATAACGCATAACGCATAACGCATAACGCATAACGCATAACGCATAACGCATAACGCATAACGCATAACGCATAACGTATAAACCATAAGGCATAACGCTTAGCCCATAACGCATAACGCATAACGCATAACGCATAACGCATAACGCATAACGCATAACGCATAACGCATAACGCATAACGCATAACGCATAACGCATAACGCATAACGCATAACGCATAACGCATAACGCATAACGCATAACGCATAACGCATAACGCATAACCCATTGCGCATAACGCTTAACGCGTAACGCAAAACTCATAACGCATAACGCATAACGCATAACGCATAACGCATAACGCATAGCCCATAACGCATAACGCATAACGCATAATGCAAAAGTCATAACGCATAACGCATAACGCATAACGCATAACGCATAACGCATAACGCATAACGCATAACGCATAACGCATAACGCATAACGCATAACGCATAACGCATAACGCATAACGCATAACGCATAACGCATAACGCATAACGCATAACGCATAACGCATAACGCATAACGCATAACGCATAACGCATAACGCATAACGCATAACGCATAACGCATAACGCATAACGCATAACGCATAACGCATAGCCCATAACGCATAACGCATAACGCATAACGCATAACGCATAACGCATAACGCATAACGCATAACGCATAACGCATAACGCATAACGCATAACGCATAACGCATAACGCATAACGCATAACGCATAACGCATAACGCATAACGCATAACGCATAACGCATAACGCATAACGCATAACGCATAACCCATTGCGCATAACGCTTAACGCGTAACGCAAAACTCATAACGCATAACGCATAACGCATAACGCATAACGCATAACGCATAACGCATAACGCATAACGCATAACGCATAACGCATAACGCATAACGCATAACGCATAACGCATAACGCATAACGCATAACGCATAACGCATAACGCATAACGCATAACGCATAACGCATAACGCATAACGCATAACGTATAAACCATAAGGCATAACGCTTAGCCCATAACGCATAACGCATAACGCATAACGCATAACGCATAACGCATAACGCATAACGCATAACGCATAACGCATAACGCATAACGCATAACGCATAACGCATAACGCATAACGCATAACGCATAACGCATAACGCATAACGCATAACGCATAACGCATAACGCATAACGCATAACGCATAGCCCATAACGCATAACGCATAACGCATAATGCAAAAGTCATAACGCATAACGCATAACGCATAACGCATAACGCATAACGCATAACGCATAACGCATAACGCATAGCCCATAACGCATAACGCATAACGCATAACGCATAATGCAAAAGTCATAACGCATAACGCATAACGCATAACGCATAACGCATAACGCATAACGCATAACGCATAACGCATAACGCATAACGCATAACGCATAACGCATAACGCATAACGCATAACGCATAACGCATAACGCATAACGCATAACGCATAACGCATAACGCATAACGCATAACGCATAACGCATAACGCATAACGCATAACGCATAACGCATAACGCATAACGCATAACGCATAACGCATAACGCATAACGCATAACGCATAACGCATAACGCATAACGCATAACGCATAACGCATAACGCATAACGCATAACGCATAACGCATAACGCATAACGCATAACGCATAACGCATAACGCATAGCCCATAACGCTTAACGCATAACGCATAATGCAAAAGTCATAACGCATAACGCATAACGCATAACGCATAACGCATAACGCATAACGCATAACGCATAACGCATAACGCATAACGCATAACGCATAACGCATAACGCATAACCCATTGCGCATAAAGCTTAACGCGTAACGCAAAACTCATAACGCATAACGCATAACGCATAACGTATAAACCATAAGGCATAACGCTTAGCCCATAACGCATAACGCATAACGCATAACGCATAACGCATAACGCATAACGCATAACGCATAACGCATAACGCATAACGCATAACGCATAACGCATAACGCATAACGCATAACGCATAACGCATAACGCATAACGCATAACGCATAACGCATAACGCATAACGCATAACGCATAACGCATAACGCATAACGCATAACGCATAACGCATAACGCATAACGCATAACGCGTAACGCAAAACTCATAACGCATAACGCATAACGCATAACGCATAACGCATAACGCATAACGCATAACGCATAACGCATAACGCATAACGCATAACGCATAACGCATAACGCATAACGCATAACGCATAACGCATAACGCATAACGTATAAACCATAAGGCATAACGCTTAGCCCATAACGCATAACGCATAACGCATAACGCATAACGCATAACGCATAACGCATAACGCATAACGCATAACGCATAACGCATAACGCATAACGCATAACGCATAACGCATAACGCATAACGCATAACGCATAACGCATAACCCATTGCGCATAACGCTTAACGCGTAACGCAAAACTCATAACGCATAACGCATAACGCATAACGCATAACGCATAACGCATAACGCATAACGCATAACGCATAACGCATAACGCATAACGCATAACGCATAACGCATAACACATAACCCGTTACGCATAACGCTTAACGCATAACGCATAACGCATAACGCATAACGCATAACGCATAACCCATTGCGCATAACGCTTAACGCGTAACGCAAAACTCATAACGCATAACGCATAACGCATAACGCATAACGCATAACGCATAACGCATAACGCATAACGCATAACGCATAACGCATAACGCATAACGCATAACGCATAACGCATAACGCATAACGCATAACGCATAACGCATAACGCATAACGCATAACGCATAACGCATAACGCATAACGCATAACCCATTGCGCATAACGCTTAACGCGTAACGCAAAACTCATAACGCATAACGCATAACGCATAACGCATAACGCATAACGCATAACGCATAACGCATAACGCATAACGCATAACGCATAACGCATAACGCATAACGCATAACGCATAACGCATAACGCATAACGCATAACGCATAACGCATAACGCATAACGCATAACGCATAACGCATAACGCATAACGCATAACCCATTGCGCATAACGCTTAACGCGTAACGCAAAACTCATAACGCATAACGCATAACGCATAACGCATAGCCCATAACGCATAACGCATAACGCATAATGCAAAAGTCATAACGCATAACGCATAACGCATAACGCATAACGCATAACGCATAACGCATAACGCATAACGCATAACGCATAACGCATAACGCATAACGCATAACGCATAACGCATAACGCATAACCCATTGCGCATAACGCTTAACGCGTAACGCAAAACTCATAACGCATAACGCATAACGCATAACGCATAACGCATAACGCATAACGCATAACGTATAACGCATAACGCATAACGCATAACGCATAACGCATAACGCATAACGCATAACGCATAACGCATAACGCATAACGCATAACGCATAACGTATAAACCATAAGGCATAACGCTTAGCCCATAACGCATAACGCATAACGCATAACGCATAACGCATAACGCATAACGCATAACGCATAACGCATAACGCATAACGCATAACGCATAACGCATAACGCATAACGCATAACGCATAACGCATAACCCATTGCGCATAACGCTTAACGCGTAACGCAAAACTCATAACGCATAGCCCATAACGCATAACGCATAACGCATAATGCAAAAGTCATAACGCATAACGCATAACGCATAACGCATAACGCATAACGCATAACGCATAACGCATAACGCATAACGCATAACGCATAACGCATAACGCATAACGCATAACGCATAACGCATAACGCATAACGCATAACGCATAACGCATAACGCATAACGCATAACGCATAACGCATAACGCATAACGCATAACGCATAACGCATAACGCATAACGCATAACGCATAACGCATAACGCATAACGCATGACGCATAACGCATAACGCATAACGCATAACGCATAACGCATAACGCATAGCCCATAACGCATAACGCATAACGCATAATGCAAAAGTCATAACGCATAACGCATAACGCATAACGCATAACGCATAACGCATAACGCATAACGCATAACGCATAACGCATAACGCATAACGCATAACGCATAACGCATAACGCATAACGCATAACGCATAACGCATAACGCATAACGCATAACGCATAACGCATAACGCAGAACGCATAACGCATAACGCATAACGCATAACGCATAACGCATAACGCATAACGCATAACGCATAACGCATAACGCATAACGCATAACGCATAACGCATAACGCATAACGCATAACGCATAACCCGTTACGCATAACGCTTAACGCATAACGCATAACGCATAACGCATAACGCATAACGCATAACGCATAACGCATAACCCATTGCGCATAACGCTTAACGCGTAACGCAAAACTCATAACGCATAACGCATAACGCATAACGCATAGCCCATAACGCATAACGCATAACGCATAATGCAAAAGTCATAACGCATAACGCATAACGCATAACGCATAACGCATAACGCATAACGCATAACGCATAACGCATAACGCATAACGCATAACGCATAACGCATAACGCATAACGCATAACGCATAACGCATAACGCATAACGCATAACGCATAACGCATAACGCATAACGCATAACGCATAACGCATAACGCATAACGCATAACGCATAACGCATAACGCATAACCCATTGCGCATAACGCTTAACGCGTAACCCATTGCGCATAACGCTTAACGCGTAACGCAAAACTCATAACGCATAACGCATAACGCATAACGCATAGCCCATAACGCATAACGCATAACGCATAATGCAAAAGTCATAACGCATAACGCATAACGCATAACGCATAACGCATAACGCATAACGCATAACGCATAACGCATAACGCATAACGCATAACGCATAACGCATAACGCATAACGCATAACGCATAATGCATAACGCATAACGCATAACGCATAACGCATAACGCATAACGCATAACGCATAACGCATAACGCATAACGCATAACGCATAACGCATAACGCATAACGCATAACGCATAACGCATAACGCATAACGCATAACGCATAACGCATAACGCATAACGCATAACGCATAACGCATAACGCATAACGCATAACGCATAACACATAACCCGTTACGCATAACGCTTAACGCATAACGCATAACGCATAACGCATAACGCATAACGCATAACGCATAACGCATAACGCATAACGCATAACGCATAACGCATAACGCATAACACATAACCCGTTACGCATAACGCTTAACGCATAACGCATAACGCATAACGCATAACCCATTGCGCATAACGCTTAACGCGTAACGCAAAACTCATAACGCATAACGCATAACGCATAACGCATAGCCCATAACGCATAACGCATAATGCAAAAGTCATAACGCATAACGCATAACGCATAACGCATAACGCATAACGCATAACGCATAACGCATAACGCATAACGCATAACGCATAACGCATAACGCATAACGCATAACGCATAACGCATAACGCATAACGCATAACGCATAACGCATAACGCATAACGCATAACGCATAACGCATAACGCATAACGCATAACGCATAACGCATAACGCATAACGCATAACGCATAACGCATAACGCATAACGCATAACGCATAACGCATAATGCAAAAGTCATAACGCATAACGCATAACGCATAACGCATAACGCATAACGCATAACGCATAACGCATAACGCATAACGCATAACGCATAACGCATAACGCATAACGCATAACCCATTGCGCATAACGCTTAACGCGTAACGCAAAACTCATAACGCATAACGCATAACGCATAACGCATAACGCATAACGCATAGCCCATAACGCATAACGCATAACGCATAATGCAAAAGTCATAACGCATAACGCATAACGCATAACGCATAACGCATAACGCATAACGCATAACGCATAACGCATAACGCATAACGCATAACGCATAACGCATAACGCATAACGCATAACGCATAACGCATAACGCATAACGCATAACGCATAACGCATAACGCATAACGCATAACGCATAACGCATAACGCATAACGCATAGCCCATAACGCATAACGCATAACGCATAACGCATAACGCATAACGCATAACGCATAACGCATAACGCATAACGCATAACGCATAACGCATAACCCATTGCGCATAACGCTTAACGCGTAACACAAAACTCATAACGCATAACGCATAACGCATAACGCATAACGCATAACGCATAACGCATAACGCATAACGCATAACGCATAACGCATAACGCAGAACGCATAACGCATAACGCATAACGCATAACGCATAACGCATAACGCATAACGCATAACGCATAACGCATAACGCATAACGCATAACGCATAACGCATAACGCATAACCCGTTACGTATAACGCTTAACGCATAACGCATAACGCATAACGCATAACGCATAACGCATAACGCATAACGCATAACGCATAACGCATAACCCATTGCGCATAACGCTTAACGCGTAACGCAAAACTCATAACGCATAACGCATAACGCATAACGCATAACGCATAACGCATAACGCATAACGCATAACGCATAACGCATAACGCATAACGCATAACGCATAACGCATAACGCATAACGCATAACGCATAACGCATAACGCATAACGCATAACGCATAACGCATAACGCATAACGCATAACGCATAACGCATAACGCATAACGCATAACGCATAACGCATAACGCATAACGCATAACGCATAACGCATAACGCATAACGCATAACGCATAACGCATAACGCATAACGCATAACCCATTGCGCATAACGCTTAACGCGTAACGCAAAACTCATAACGCATAACGCATAACGCATAACGCATAACGCATAACGCATAACGCATAACGCATAACGCATAACGCATAACGCATAACGCATAACGCATAACGCATAACGCATAACGCATAACGCATAACGCATAACGCATAACCCATTGCGCATAACGCTTAACGCGTAACGCGTAACGCAAAACTCATAACGCATAACGCATAACGCATAACGCATAGCCCATAACGCATAACGCATAACGCATAATGCAAAAGTCATAACGCATAACGCATAACGCATAACGCATAACGCATAACGCATAACGCATAACGCATAACGCATAACGCATAACGCATAACGCATAACGCATAACGCATAACGCATAACGCATAACGCATAACGCATAACGCATAACGCATAACGCATAACGCATAACGCATAACGCATAACGCATAACGCATAACGCATAACGCATAACGCATAACGCATAACGCATAACGCATAACGCATAACGTATAAACCATAAGGCATAACGCTTAGCCCATAACGCATAACGCATAACGCATAACGCATAACGCATAACGCATAACGCATAACGCATAACGCATAACGCATAACGCATAACGCATAACGCATAACGCATAACGCATAACGCATAACGCATAACGCATAACGCATAACGCATAACGCATAACGCATAACGCATAACGCATAACGCATAACGCATAACCCATTGCGCATAACGCTTAACGCGTAACGCAAAACTCATAACGCATAACGCATAACGCATAACGCATAACGCATAACGCATAGCCCATAACGCATAACGCATAACGCATAATGCAAAAGTCATAACGCATAACGCATAACGCATAACGCATAACGCATAACGCATAACGCATAACGCATAACGCATAACGCATAACGCATAACGCATAACGCATAACGCATAACGCATAACGCATAACGCATAACGCATAACGCATAACGCATAACGCATAACGCATAACGCATAGCCCATAACGCATAACGCATAACGCATAACGCATAACGCATAACGCATAACGCATAACGCATAACGCATAACGCATAACGCATAACGCATAACGCATAACGCATAACGCATAACGCATAACGCATAACGCATAACGCATAACGCATAACGCATAACGCATAACCCATTGCGCATAACGCTTAACGCGTAACGCAAAACTCATAACGCATAACGCATAACGCATAACGCATAACGCATAACGCATAACGCATAACGCATAACGCATAACGCATAACGCATAACGCATAACGCATAACGCATAACGCATAACGCATAACGCATAACGCATAACGCATAACGCATAACGCATAACGCATAACGCATAACGCATAACGCATAACGCATAACGCATAACACATAACGCATAGCCCATAACGCATAACGCATAACGCATAATGCAAAAGTCATAACGCATAACGCATAACGCATAACGCATAACGCATAACGCATAACGCATAACGCATAGCCCATAACGCATAACGCATAACGCATAATGCAAAAGTCATAACGCATAACGCATAACGCATAACGCATAACGCATAACGCATAACGCATAACGCATAACGCATAACGCATAACGCATAACGCATAACGCATAACGCATAACGCATAACGCATAACGCATAACGCATAACGCATAACGCATAACGCATAACGCATAACGCATAACGCATAACGCATAACGCATAACGCATAACGCATAACGCATAACGCATAACGCATAACGCATAACGCATAACGCATAACGCATAACCCATTGCGCATAACGCTTAACGCGTAACGCAAAACTCATAACGCATAACGCATAACGCATAACGCATAACGCATAACGCATAACGCATAACGCATAACGCATAACGCATAACGCATAACGCATAACGCATAACGCATAACGCATAACGCATAACGCATAACGCATAACGCATAACGCATAACGCATAACGCATAACGCATAACGCATAACGCATAACGCATAACGCATAACGTATAAACCATAAGGCATAACGCTTAGCCCATAACGCATAACGCATAACGCATAACGCATAACGCATAACGCATAACGCATAACGCATAACGCATAACGCATAACGCATAACGCATAACGCATAACGCATAACGCATAACGCGTAACGCATAACGCATAACGCATAACGCATAACGCATAACGCATAACGCATAACGCATAACGCATAACGCATAACCCATTGCGCATAACGCTTAACGCGTAACGCAAAACTCATAACGCATAACGCATAACGCATAACGCATAACGCATAACGCATAACGCATAGCCCATAACGCATAACGCATAACGCATAATGCAAAAGTCATAACGCATAACGCATAACGCATAACGCATAACGCATAACGCATAACGCATAACGCATAACGCATAACGCATAACGCATAACGCATAACGCATAACGCATAACGCATAACGCATAACGCATAACGCATAACGCATAACGCATAACGCATAACGCATAACGCATAACGCATAACGCATAACGCATAACGCATAACGCATAACGCATAACGCATAACGCATAACGCATAACGCATAACGCATAACGCATAACGCATAACGCATAACGCATAACGCATAACGCATAACGCATAACGCATAACGCATAACGCATAACGCATAACGCATAACGCATAACGCATAACGCATAACGCATAACGCATAACGCATAACGCATAACGCATAACGCATAACGCATAACGCATAACGCATAACGCATAACGCATAACGCATAACGCATAACGCATAACGCATAACGCATAACGCATAACGCATAACGCATAACGCATAACGCATAAGGCATGACGCATAACGCATAACGCATAACGCATAACGCATAACCCGTTACGCATAACGCTTAACGCATAACGCATAACGCATAACGCATAACGCATAACCCGTTACGCATAACGCTTAACGCATAACGCATAACGCATAACGCATAACGCATAGCGCATAACCCATTGCGCATAACGCTTAACGCGTAACGCAAAACTCATAACGCATAACGCATAACGCATAACGCATAGCCCATAACGCATAACGCATAACGCATAATGCAAAAGTCATAACGCATAACGCATAACGCATAACGCATAACGCATAACGCATAACGCATAACGCATAACGCATAACGCATAACGCATAACGCATAACGCATAACGCATAACGCATAACGCATAACGCATAACGCATAACGCATAACGCATAACGCATAACGCATAACGCATAACGCATAACGCATAACCCGTTACGCATAACGCTTAACGCATAACGCATAACGCATAACGCATAACGCATAACGCATAACGCATAACGCATAACGCATAACGCATAACGCATAACGCATAACCCATTGCGCATAACGCTTAACGCGTAACGCAAAACTCATAACGCATAACGCATAACGCATAACGCATAACGCATAACGCATAACGCATAACGCATAACGCATAACGCATAACGCATAACGCATAACGCATAACGCATAACGCATAACGCATAACGCATAACGCATAACGCATAACCCATTGCGCATAACGCTTAACGCGTAACGCAAAACTCATAACGCATAACGCATAACGCATAACGCATAGCCCATAACGCATAACGCATAATGCAAAAGTCATAACGCATAACGCATAACGCTTAACGCGTAACGCAAAACTCATAACGCATAACGCATAACGCATAACGCATAACGCATAACGCATAACGCATAACGCATAACGCATAACGCATAACGCATAACGCATAACGCATAACGCATAACGCATAACGCATAACGCATAACGCATAACGCATAACGCATAACGCATAACGCATAACGCATAACGCATAACGCATAACGCATAACGCATAACGCATAACGCATAACGCATAACGCATAACGCATAACGCATAACGCATAACGCATAACGCATAACGCATAACGCATAACGCATAACGCATAACGCATAACGCATAACGCATAACGCATAAGGCATGACGCATAACGCATAACGCATAACGCATAACGCATAACGCATAACGCATAGCCCATAACGCATAACGCATAACGCATAATGCAAAAGTCATAACGCATAACGCATAACGCATAACGCATAACGCATAACGCATAACGCATAACGCATAACGCATAACGCATAACGCATAACGCATAACGCATAACGCATAACGCATAACGCATAACGCATAACGCATAACGCAGAACGCATAACGCATAACGCATAACGCATAACGCATAACGCATAACGCATAACGCATAACGCATAACGCATAACGCATAACGCATAACGCATAACGCATAACGCATAACGCATAACGCATAACGCATAACGCATAACGCATAACGCATAACGCATAACGCATAACGCATAACGCATAACGCATAAGGCATAACGCATAACGCATAACGCATAACGCATAACGCATAACGCATAACGCATAACGCATAACGCATAACGCATAACGCATAACGCATAACGCATAACGCATAACGCATAACGCATAACCCGTTACGCATAACGCTTAACGCATAACGCATAACGCATAACGCATAACGCATAGCGCATAACCCATTGCGCATAACGCTTAACGCGTAACGCAAAACTCATAACGCATAACGCATAACGCATAACGCATAGCCCATAACGCATAACGCATAACGCATAATGCAAAAGTCATAACGCATAACGCATAACGCATAACGCATAACGCATAACGCATAACGCATAACGCATAACGCATAACGCATAACGCATAACGCATAACGCATAACGCATAACGCATAACGCATAACGCATAACGCATAACGCATAACGCATAACGCATAACGCATAACGCATAACGCATAACGCATAACGCATAACGCATAACGCATAACGCATAACGCATAACGCATAACCCATTGCGCATAACGCTTAACGCGTAACGCAAAACTCATAACGCATAACGCATAACGCATAACGCATAACGCATAACGCATAACGCATAACGCATAACGCATAACGCATAACGCATAACGCATAACGCATAACGCATAACGCATAACGCATAACCCATTGCGCATAACGCTTAACGCGTAACGCAAAACTCATAACGCATAACGCATAACGCATAACGCATAGCCCATAACGCATAACGCATAATGCAAAAGTCATAACGCATAACGCATAACGCATAACGCATAACGCATAACGCATAACGCATAACGCATAACGCATAACGCATAACGCATAACGCATAACGCATAACGCATAACGCATAACGCATAACGCATAACGCATAACGCATAACGCATAACGCATAACGCATAACGCATAACGCATAACGCATAACGCATAACGCATAACGCATAACGCATAACGCATAACGCATAACGCATAACGCATAACGCATAACGCATAACGCATAACGCATAACGCATAACGCATAACGCATAACGCATAACGCATAACGCATAACGCATAACGCATAACGCATAACGCATAACGCATAACGCATAACGCATAACGCATAACGCATAACGCATAACGCATAACGCATAACGCATAACGCATAACGCATAACGCATAACGCATAACGCATAACGCATAACGCATAACGCATAACGCATAACGCATAACGCATAACGCATAACGCATAACGCATAACGCATAACGCATAACGCATAACGCATAGCCCATAACGCTTAACGCATAACGCATAATGCAAAAGTCATAACGCATAACGCATAACGCATAACGCATAACGCATAACGCATAACGCATAACGCATAACGCATAACGCATAACGCATAACGCATAACGCATAACGCATAACCCATTGCGCATAAAGCTTAACGCGTAACGCAAAACTCATAACGCATAACGCATAACGCATAACGTATAAACCATAAGGCATAACGCTTAGCCCATAACGCATAACGCATAACGCATAACGCATAACGCATAACGCATAACGCATAGCGCATAACCCATTGCGCATAACGCTTAACGCGTAACGCAAAACTCATAACGCATAACGCATAACGCATAACGCATAGCCCATAACGCATAACGCATAACGCATAACGCATAACGCATAACGCATAACGCATAACGCATAACGCATAACGCATAACGCATAACGCATAACGCATAACGCATAACGCATAACGCAGAACGCATAACGCATAACGCATAACGCATAACGCATAACGCATAACGCATAACGCATAACGCATAACGCATAACGCATAACGCATAACGCATAACGCATAACGCATAACGCATAACGCATAACGCATAACGCATAACGCATAACGCATAACGCATAACGCATAACGCATAACGCATAACGCATAACGCATAACGCATAACGCATAACGCATAACGCATAACGCATAACGCATAACGCATAACGCATAACGCATAACGCATAAGGCATAACGCATAACGCATAACGCATAACGCATAACGCATAACGCATAACGCATAACGCATAACGCATAACCCGTTACGCATAACGCTTAACGCATAACGCATAACGCATAACGCATAACGCATAGCGCATAACCCATTGCGCATAACGCTTAACGCGTAACGCAAAACTCATAACGCATAACGCATAACGCATAACGCATAGCCCATAACGCATAACGCATAACGCATAATGCAAAAGTCATAACGCATAACGCATAACGCATAACGCATAACGCATAACGCATAACGCATAACGCATAACGCATAACGCATAACGCATAACGCATAACGCATAACGCATAACGCATAACGCATAACGCATAACGCATAACGCATAACGCATAACGCATAACGCATAACGCATAACGCATAACGCATAACGCATAACGCATAACGCATAACGCATAACGCATAACGCATAACGCATAACCCATTGCGCATAACGCTTAACGCGTAACGCAAAACTCATAACGCATAACGCATAACGCATAACGCATAACGCATAACGCATAACGCATAACGCATAACGCATAACGCATAACGCATAACGCATAACGCATAACGCATAACGCATAACGCATAACGCATAACCCGTTACGCATAACGCTTAACGCATAACGCATAACGCATAACGCATAACGCATAGCGCATAACCCATTGCGCATAACGCTTAACGCGTAACGCAAAACTCATAACGCATAACGCATAACGCATAACGCATAGCCCATAACGCATAACGCATAACGCATAATGCAAAAGTCATAACGCATAACGCATAACGCATAACGCATAACGCATAACGCATAACGCATAACGCATAACGCATAACGCATAACGCATAACGCATAACGCATAACGCATAACGCATAACGCATAACGCATAACGCATAACGCATAACGCATAACGCATAACGCATAACGCATAACGCATAACGCATAACGCATAACGCATAACGCATAACGCATAACGCATAACGCATAACGCATAACGCATAACCCATTGCGCATAACGCTTAACGCGTAACGCAAAACTCATAACGCATAACGCATAACGCATAACGCATAACGCATAACGCATAACGCATAACGCATAACGCATAACGCATAACGCATAACGCATAACGCATAACGCATAACGCATAACGCATAACGCATAACCCATTGCGCATAACGCTTAACGCGTAACGCAAAACTCATAACGCATAACGCATAACGCATAACGCATAGCCCATAACGCATAACGCATAATGCAAAAGTCATAACGCATAACGCATAACGCATAACGCATAACGCATAACGCATAACGCATAACGCATAACGCATAACGCATAACGCATAACGCATAACGCATAACGCATAACGCATAACGCATAACGCATAACGCATAACGCATAACGCATAAGGCATAACGCATAACGCATAACGCATAACGCATAACGCATAACGCATAACGCATAACGCATAACGCATAACCCGTTACGCATAACGCTTAACGCATAACGCATAACGCATAACGCATAACGCATAGCGCATAACCCATTGCGCATAACGCTTAACGCGTAACGCAAAACTCATAACGCATAACGCATAACGCATAACGCATAGCCCATAACGCATAACGCATAACGCATAATGCAAAAGTCATAACGCATAACGCATAACGCATAACGCATAACGCATAACGCATAACGCATAACGCATAACGCATAACGCATAACGCATAACGCATAACGCATAACGCATAACGCATAACGCATAACGCATAACGCATAACGCATAACGCATAACGCATAACGCATAACGCATAACGCATAACGCATAACGCATAACGCATAACGCATAACGCATAACGCATAACGCATAACCCATTGCGCATAACGCTTAACGCGTAACGCAAAACTCATAACGCATAACGCATAACGCATAACGCATAACGCATAACGCATAACGCATAACGCATAACGCATAACGCATAACGCATAACGCATAACGCATAACGCATAACGCATAACGCATAACGCATAACCCGTTACGCATAACGCTTAACGCATAACGCATAACGCATAACGCATAACGCATAGCGCATAACCCATTGCGCATAACGCTTAACGCGTAACGCAAAACTCATAACGCATAACGCATAACGCATAACGCATAGCCCATAACGCATAACGCATAACGCATAATGCAAAAGTCATAACGCATAACGCATAACGCATAACGCATAACGCATAACGCATAACGCATAACGCATAACGCATAACGCATAACGCATAACGCATAACGCATAACGCATAACGCATAACGCATAACGCATAACGCATAACGCATAACGCATAACGCATAACGCATAACGCATAACGCATAACGCATAACGCATAACGCATAACGCATAACGCATAACGCATAACGCATAACGCATAACGCATAACCCATTGCGCATAACGCTTAACGCGTAACGCAAAACTCATAACGCATAACGCATAACGCATAACGCATAACGCATAACGCATAACGCATAACGCATAACGCATAACGCATAACGCATAACGCATAACGCATAACGCATAACGCATAACGCATAACCCATTGCGCATAACGCTTAACGCGTAACGCAAAACTCATAACGCATAACGCATAACGCATAACGCATAGCCCATAACGCATAACGCATAATGCAAAAGTCATAACGCATAACGCATAACGCATAACGCATAACGCATAACGCATAACGCATAACGCATAACGCATAACGCATAACGCATAACGCATAACGCATAACGCATAACGCATAACGCATAACGCATAACGCATAACGCATAACGCATAACGCATAACGCATAACGCATAACGCATAACGCATAACGCATAACGCATAACGCATAACGCATAACGCATAACGCATAACGCATAACGCATAACGCATAACGCATAACGCATAACGCATAACGCATAACGCATAACGCATAACGCATAACGCATAACGCATAACGCATAACGCATAACGCATAACGCATAACGCATAACGCATAACGCATAACGCATAACGCATAACGCATAACGCATAACGCATAACGCATAACGCATAACGCATAGCCCATAACGCTTAACGCATAACGCATAATGCAAAAGTCATAACGCATAACGCATAACGCATAACGCATAACGCATAACGCATAACGCATAACGCATAACGCATAACGCATAACGCATAACGCATATCGCATAACGCATAACGCATAACCCATTGCGCATAAAGCTTAACGCGTAACGCAAAACTCATAACGCATAACGCATAACGCATAACGTATAAACCATAAGGCATAACGCTTAGCCCATAACGCATAACGCATAACGCATAACGCATAACGCATAACGCATAGCGCATAACCCATTGCGCATAACGCTTAACGCGTAACGCAAAACTCATAACGCATAACGCATAACGCATAACGCATAGCCCATAACGCATAACGCATAACGCATAACGCATAATGCAAAAGTCATAACGCATAACGCATAATGCAAAAGTCATAACGCATAACGCATAACGCATAACGCATAACGCATAACGCATAACGCATAACGCATAACGCATAACGCATAACGCATAACGCATAACGCATAACGCATAACGCATAACGCATAACGCATAACGCATAACGCATAACGCATAACGCATAACGCATAACGCATAACGCATAACGCATAACGCATAACGCATAACGCATAACGCATAACGCATAACGCATAACGCATAACGCATAACGCATAACCCATTGCGCATAACGCATAACGCATAACCCATTGCGCATAACGCTTAACGCGTAACGCAAAACTCATAACGCATAACGCATAACGCATAACGCATAATGCAAAAGTCATAACGCATAACGCATAACGCATAACGCATAACGCATAACGCATAACGCATAACGCATAACGCATAACGCATAACGCATAACGCATAACGCATAACGCATAACGCATAACGCATAACGCATAACGCATAACGCATAACGCATAACGCATAACGCATAACGCATAACGCATAACGCATAACGCATAACGCATAACGCATAACGCATAACCCATTGCGCATAACGCTTAACGCGTAACGCAAAACTCATAACGCATAACGCATAACGCATAACGCATAACGCATAACGCATAACGCATAACGCATAACGCATAACGCATAACGCATAACGCATAACGCATAACGCATAACGCATAACGCATAACGCATAACGCATAACGCATAACGTATAAACCATAAGGCATAACGCTTAGCCCATAACGCATAACGCATAACGCATAACGCATAACGCATAACGCATAACGCATAACGCATAACGCATAACGCATAACGCATAACCCATTGCGCATAACGCTTAACGCGTAACGCAAAACTCATAACGCATAGCCCATAACGCATAACGCATAACGCATAATGCAAAAGTCATAACGCATAACGCATAACGCATAACGCATAACGCATAACGCATAACGCATAACGCATAACGCATAACGCATAACGCATAACGCATAACGCATAACGCATAACGCATAACGCATAACGCATAACGCATAACGCATAACGCATAACGCATAACGCATAACGCATAACGCATAACGCATAACGCATAACGCATAACGCATAACGCATAACGCATAACGCATAACGCATAACGCATAACGCATAACGCATAACGCATAACCCATTGCGCATAACGCTTAACGCGTAACGCAAAACTCATAACGCATAACGCATAACGCATAACGCATAACGCATAACGCATAACGCATAACGCATAACGCATAACGCATAACGCATAACGCATAACGCATAACGCATAACGCATAACGCATAACGCATAACGCATAACGCATAACGCATAACGCATAACGCATAACGCATAACCCATTGCGCATAACGCTTAACGCGTAACGCAAAACTCATAACGCATAACGCATAACGCATAACGCATAGCCCATAACGCATAACGCATAACGCATAATGCAAAAGTCATAACGCATAACGCATAACGCATAACGCATAACGCATAACGCATAACGCATAACGCATAACGCATAACGCATAACGCATAACGCATAACGCATAACGCATAACGCATAACGCATAACGCATAACGCATAACGCATAACGCATAACGCATAACGCATAACGCATAACGCATAACGCATAACGCATAACGCATAACGCATAACGCATAACGCATAACGCATAACGCATAACGCATAACGCATAACGCATAACGCATAACGCATAACGCATAACCCATTGCGCATAACGCATAACGCATAACCCATTGCGCATAACGCTTAACGCGTAACGCAAAACTCATAACGCATAACGCATAACGCATAACGCATAATGCAAAAGTCATAACGCATAACGCATAACGCATAACGCATAACGCATAACGCATAACGCATAACGCATAACGCATAACGCATAACGCATAACGCATAACGCATAACGCATAACGCATAACGCATAACGCATAACGCATAACGCATAACGCATAACGCATAACGCATAACGCATAACGCATAACGCATAACGCATAACGCATAACGCATAACGCATAACGCATAACGCATAACGCATAACCCATTGCGCATAACGCTTAACGCGTAACGCAAAACTCATAACGCATAACGCATAACGCATAACGCATAACGCATAACGCATAACGCATAACGCATAACGCATAACGCATAACGCATAACGCATAACGCATAACGCATAACGCATAACGCATAACGCATAACGCATAACGCATAACGTATAAACCATAAGGCATAACGCTTAGCCCATAACGCATAACGCATAACGCATAACGCATAACGCATAACGCATAACGCATAACGCATAACGCATAACGCATAACGCATAACGCATAACGCATAACGCATAACGCATAACCCATTGCGCATAACGCTTAACGCGTAACGCAAAACTCATAACGCATAGCCCATAACGCATAACGCATAACGCATAATGCAAAAGTCATAACGCATAACGCATAACGCATAACGCATAACGCATAACGCATAACGCATAACGCATAACGCATAACGCATAACGCATAACGCATAACGCATAACGCATAACGCATAACGCATAACGCATAACGCATAACGCATAACGCATAACGCATAACGCATAACGCATAACGCATAACGCATAACGCATAACGCATAACGCATAACGCATAACGCATAACGCATAACGCATAACGCATAACGCATAACGCATAACGCATAACGCATAACGCATAACGCATAGCCCATAACGCATAACGCATAACGCATAATGCAAAAGTCATAACGCATAACGCATAACGCATAACGCATAACGCATAACGCATAACGCATAACGCATAACGCATAACGCATAACGCATAACGCATAACGCATAACGCATAACGCATAACGCATAACGCATAACCCATTGCGCATAACGCTTAACGCGTAACGCAAAACTCATAACGCATAGCCCATAACGCATAACGCATAACGCATAATGCAAAAGTCATAACGCATAACGCATAACGCATAACGCATAACGCATAACGCATAACCCATTGCGCATAACGCTTAACGCGTAACGCAAAACTCATAACGCATAGCCCATAACGCATAACGCATAACGCATAATGCAAAAGTCATAACGCATAACGCATAACGCATAACGCATAACGCATAACGCATAACGCATAACGCATAACGCATAACGCATAACGCATAACGCATAACGCATAACGCATAACGCATAACGCATAACGCATAACGCATAACGCATAACGCATAACGCATAACGCATAACGCATAACGCATAACGCATAACGCATAACGCATAACGCATAACGCATAACGCATAACGCATAACGCATAACGCATAACGCATAACGCATAACGCATAACGCATAACGCATAACGCATAACGCATAACGCATAACGCATAACGCATAACGCATAACGCATAACGCATAACGCATAACGCATAACGCATAACGCATAACGCATAACGCATAACGCATAACGCATAACGCATAACGCATAACGCATAACGCATAACGCATAACGCATAACGCATAACGCATAACGCATAACGCATAACGCATAACGCATAACGCATAACGCATAACGCATAACGCATAACGCATAACGCATAACGCATAACGCATAACGCATAACGCATAACGCATAACGCATAACGCATAACGCATAACGCATAACGCATAACGCATAACGCATAACGCATAACGCATAACGCATAACGCATAACGCATAACGCATAACGCATAACGCATAACGCATAACGCATAACGCATAACGCATAACGCATAACGCATAACGCATAACGCATAACCCATTGCGCATAACGCTTAACGCGTAACGCAAAACTCATAACGCATAACGCATAACGCATAACGCATAACGCATAACGCATAACGCATAACGCATAACGCATAACGCATAACGCATAACGCATAACGCATAACGCATAACGCATAACGCATAACGCATAACGCATAACGCATAACGTATAAACCATAAGGCATAACGCTTAGCCCATAACGCATAACGCATAACGCATAACGCATAACGCATAACGCATAACGCATAACGCATAACGCATAACGCATAACGCATAACGCATAACGCATAACGCATAACGCATAACCCATTGCGCATAACGCTTAACGCGTAACGCAAAACTCATAACGCATAGCCCATAACGCATAACGCATAACGCATAATGCAAAAGTCATAACGCATAACGCATAACGCATAACGCATAACGCATAACGCATAACGCATAACGCATAACGCATAACGCATAACGCATAACGCATAACGCATAACGCATAACGCATAACGCATAACGCATAACGCATAACGCATAACGCATAACGCATAACGCATAACGCATAACGCATAACGCATAACGCATAACGCATAACGCATAACGCATAACGCATAACGCATAACGCATAACGCATAACGCATAACGCATAACGCATAACGCATAACGCATAACGCATAGCCCATAACGCATAACGCATAACGCATAATGCAAAAGTCATAACGCATAACGCATAACGCATAACGCATAACGCATAACGCATAACGCATAACGCATAACGCATAACGCATAACGCATAACGCATAACGCATAACGCATAACGCATAACGCATAACGCATAACCCATTGCGCATAACGCTTAACGCGTAACGCAAAACTCATAACGCATAGCCCATAACGCATAACGCATAACGCATAATGCAAAAGTCATAACGCATAACGCATAACGCATAACGCATAACGCATAACGCATAACCCATTGCGCATAACGCTTAACGCGTAACGCAAAACTCATAACGCATAGCCCATAACGCATAACGCATAACGCATAATGCAAAAGTCATAACGCATAACGCATAACGCATAACGCATAACGCATAACGCATAACGCATAACGCATAACGCATAACGCATAACGCATAACGCATAACGCATAACGCATAACGCATAACGCATAACGCATAACGCATAACGCATAACGCATAACGCATAACGCATAACGCATAACGCATAACGCATAACGCATAACGCATAACGCATAACGCATAACGCATAACGCATAACGCATAACGCATAACGCATAACGCATAACGCATAACGCATAACGCATAACGCATAACGCATAACGCATAACGCATAACGCATAACGCATAACGCATAACGCATAACGCATAACGCATAACGCATAACGCATAACGCATAACGCATAACGCATAACGCATAACGCATAACGCATAACGCATAACGCATAACGCATAACGCATAACGCATAACGCATAACGCATAACGCATAACGCATAACGCATAACGCATAACGCATAACGCATAACGCATAACGCATAACGCATAACGCATAACGCATAACGCATAACGCATAACGCATAACGCATAACGCATAACGCATAACGCATAACGCATAACGCATAACGCATAACGCATAACGCATAACGCATAACGCATAGCCCATAACGCATAACGCATAACGCATAATGCAAAAGTCATAACGCATAACGCATAACGCATAACGCATAACGCATAACGCATAACGCATAACGCATAACGCATAACGCATAACGCATAACGCATAACGCATAACGCATAACGCATAACGCATAACGCATAACGCATAACGCATAACGCATAACGCATAACGCATAACGCATAACGCATAACGCATAACGCATAACGCATAACGCATAACGCATAACGCATAACGCATAACGCATAACGCATAACGCATAACGCATAACGCATAACGCATAACGCATAACGCATAACGCATAACGCATAACGCATAACGCATAACGCATAACGCATAACGCATAACGCATAACGCATAACGCATAACGCATAACGCATAACGCATAACGCATAACGCATAACGCATAACGCATAACGCATAACCCATTGCGCATAACGCTTAACGCGTAACGCAAAACTCATAACGCATAACGCATAACGCATAACGCATAGCCCATAACGCATAACGCATAACGCATAATGCAAAAGTCATAACGCATAACGCATAACGCATAACGCATAACGCATAACGCATAACGCATAACGCATAACGCATAACGCATAACGCATAACCCATTGCGCATAACGCTTAACGCGTAACGCAAAACTCATAACGCATAACGCATAACGCATAACGCATAGCCCATAACGCATAACGCATAACGCATAATGCAAAAGTCATAACGCATAACGCATAACGCATAACGCATAACGCATAACGCATAACGCATAACGCATAACGCATAACGCATAACGCATAACGCATAACGCATAACGCATAACGCATAACGCATAACGCATAACGCATAACGCATAACGCATAACGCATAACGCATAACGCATAACGCATAACGCATAACGCATAACGCATTGCGCATAACGCTTAACGCGTAACGCAAAACTCATAACGCATAACGCATAACGCATAACGCATAACGCATAACGCATAACGCATAACGCATAACGCATAACGCATAACGCATAACGCATAACGCATAACGCATAACGCATAACGCATAACGCATAACGCATAACGCATAACGCATAACGCATAACGCATAACGCATAACGCATAACGCATAACGCATAACGCATAACGCATAACGCATAACGCATAACGCATAACGCATAACGCATAACGCATAACGCATAACGCATAACGCATAACGCATAACGCATAACGCATAACGCATAACGCATAGCCCATAACGCATAACGCATAACGCATAATGCAAAAGTCATAACGCATAACGCATAACGCATAACGCATAACGCATAACGCATAACGCATAACGCATAACGCATAACGCATAACGCATAACGCATAACGCATAACGCATAACGCATAACGCATAACGCATAACGCATAACGCATAACACAGAACGCATAACGCATAACGCATAACGCATAACGCATAACGCATAACGCATAACGCATAACGCATAACGCATAACGCATAACGCATAACGCATAACGCATAACGCATAACGCATAACGCATAACGCATAACGCATAACGCATAACGCATAACGCATAACGCATAACGCATAACGCATAACGCATAACGCATAACGCATAACGCATAACGCATAACGCATAACGCATAACGCATAACGCATAACACATAACCCGTTACGCATAACGCTTAACGCATAACGCATAACGCATAACGCATAACGCATAACCCATTGCGCATAACGCTTAACGCGTAACGCAAAACTCATAACGCATAACGCATAGCCCATAACGCATAACGCATAACGCATAATGCAAAAGTCATAACGCATAACGCATAACGCATAACGCATAACGCATAACGCATAACGCATAACGCATAACGCATAACGCATAACGCATAACGCATAACCCATTGCGCATAACGCTTAACGCGTAACGCAAAACTCATAACGCATAACGCATAACGCATAACGCATAACGCATAACGCATAACGCATAACGCATAACGCATAACGCATAACGCATAACGCATAACGCATAACGCATAACGCATAACGCATAACGCATAACGCATAACGCATAACGCATAACGTATAAACCATAAGGCATAACGCTTAGCCCATAACGCATAACGCATAACGCATAACGCATAACGCATAACGCATAACGCATAACGCATAACGCATAACGCATAACGCATAACCCATTGCGCATAACGCTTAACGCGTAACGCAAAACTCATAACGCATAGCCCATAACGCATAACGCATAACGCATAATGCAAAAGTCATAACGCATAACGCATAACGCATAACGCATAACGCATAACGCATAACGCATAACGCATAACGCATAACGCATAACGCATAACGCATAACGCATAACGCATAACGCATAACGCATAACGCATAACGCATAACGCATAACGCATAACGCATAACGCATAACGCATAACGCATAACGCATAACGCATAACGCATAACGCATAACGCATAACGCATAACGCATAACGCATAACGCATAACCCATTGCGCATAACGCTTAACGCGTAACGCAAAACTCATAACGCATAACGCATAACGCATAACGCATAACGCATAACGCATAACGCATAACGCATAACGCATAACGCATAACGCATAACGCATAACGCATAACGCATAACGCATAACGCATAACGCATAACGCATAACGCATAACGCATAACGCATAACCCATTGCGCATAACGCTTAACGCGTAACGCAAAACTCATAACGCATAACGCATAACGCATAACGCATAGCCCATAACGCATAACGCATAACGCATAATGCAAAAGTCATAACGCATAACGCATAACGCATAACGCATAACGCATAACGCATAACGCATAACGCATAACGCATAACGCATAACGCATAACGCATAACGCATAACGCATAACGCATAACGCATAACGCATAACGCATAACGCATAACGCATAACGCATAACGCATAACGCATAACGCATAACGCATAACGCATAACGCATAACGCATAACGCATAACGCATAACGCATAACGCATAACCCATTGCGCATAACGCATAACGCATAACCCATTGCGCATAACGCTTAACGCGTAACGCAAAACTCATAACGCATAACGCATAACGCATAACGCATAATGCAAAAGTCATAACGCATAACGCATAAAGCATAACGCATAACGCATAACGCATAACGCATAACGCATAACGCATAACGCATAACGCATAACGCATAACGCATAACGCATAACGCATAACGCATAACGCATAACGCATAACGCATAACGCATAACGCATAACGCATAACGCATAACGCATAACGCATAACGCATAACGCATAACGCATAACGCATAACGCATAACGCATAACCCATTGCGCATAACGCTTAACGCGTAACGCAAAACTCATAACGCATAACGCATAACGCATAACGCATAACGCATAACGCATAACGCATAACGCATAACGCATAACGCATAACGCATAACGCATAACGCATAACGCATAACGCATAACGCATAACGCATAACGCATAACGCATAACGCATAACGTATAAACCATAAGGCATAACGCTTAGCCCATAACGCATAACGCATAACGCATAACGCATAACGCATAACGCATAACGCATAACGCATAACGCATAACGCATAACGCATAACGCATAACCCATTGCGCATAACGCTTAACGCGTAACGCAAAACTCATAACGCATAGCCCATAACGCATAACGCATAACGCATAATGCAAAAGTCATAACGCATAACGCATAACGCATAACGCATAACGCATAACGCATAACGCATAACGCATAACGCATAACGCATAACGCATAACGCATAACGCATAACGCATAACGCATAACGCATAACGCATAACGCATAACGCATAACGCATAACGCATAACGCATAACGCATAACGCATAACGCATAACGCATAACGCATAACGCATAACGCATAACGCATAACGCATAACGCATAACGCATAACGCATAACGCATAACGCATAGCCCATAACGCATAACGCATAACGCATAATGCAAAAGTCATAACGCATAACGCATAACGCATAACGCATAACGCATAACGCATAACGCATAACCCATTGCGCATAACGCTTAACGCGTAACGCAAAACTCATAACGCATAGCCCATAACGCATAACGCATAACGCATAATGCAAAAGTCATAACGCATAACGCATAACGCATAACGCATAACGCATAACGCATAACCCATTGCGCATAACGCTTAACGCGTAACGCAAAACTCATAACGCATAGCCCATAACGCATAACGCATAACGCATAATGCAAAAGTCATAACGCATAACGCATAACGCATAACGCATAACGCATAACGCATAACGCATAACGCATAACGCATAACGCATAACGCATAACGCATAACGCATAACGCATAACGCATAACGCATAACGCATAACGCATAACGCATAACGCATAACGCATAACGCATAACGCATAACGCATAACGCATAACGCATAACGCATAACGCATAACGCATAACGCATAACGCATAACGCATAACGCATAACGCATAACGCATAACGCATAACGCATAACGCATAACGCATAACGCATAACGCATAACGCATAACGCATAACGCATAACGCATAACGCATAACGCATAACGCATAACGCAAAACGCATAACGCATAACGCATAACGCATAACGCATAACGCATAACGCATAACGCATAACGCATAACGCATAACGCATAACGCATAACGCATAACGCATAACGCATAACGCATAACGCATAACGCATAACGCATAACGCATAACGCATAACGCATAACGCATAACGCATAACGCATAACGCATAACGCATAACGCATAACGCATAACGCATAACGCATAACGCATAACGCATAACGCATAACGCATAACGCATAACCCATTGCGCATAACGCTTAACGCGTAACGCAAAACTCATAACGCATAACGCATAACGCATAACGCATAGCCCATAACGCATAACGCATAACGCATAATGCAAAAGTCATAACGCATAACGCATAACGCATAACGCATAACGCATAACGCATAACGCATAACGCATAACGCATAACGCATAACGCATAACCCATTGCGCATAACGCTTAACGCGTAACGCAAAACTCATAACGCATAACGCATAACGCATAACGCATAGCCCATAACGCATAACGCATAACGCATAATGCAAAAGTCATAACGCATAACGCATAACGCATAACGCATAACGCATAACGCATAACGCATAACGCATAACGCATAACGCATAACGCATAACGCATAACGCATAACGCATAACGCATAACGCATAACGCATAACGCATAACGCATAACGCATAACGCATAACGCATAACGCATAACGCATAACGCATAACGCATAACGCATAACGCATAACGCATAACGCATAACGCATAACGCATAACGCATAACCCATTGCGCATAACGCTTAACGCGTAACGCAAAACTCATAACGCATAACGCATAACGCATAACGCATAACGCATAACGCATAACGCATAACGCATAACGCATAACGCATAACGCATAACGCATAACGCATAACGCATAACGCATAACGCATAACGCATAACGCATAACGCATAAAGCATAACGTATAAACCATAAGGCATAACGCTTAGCCCATAACGCATAACGCATAACGCATAACGCATAACGCATAACGCATAACGCATAACGCATAACGCATAACGCATAACGCATAACGCATAACGCATAACGCATAACGCATAACGCATAACGCATAACGCATAACGCATAACCCATTGCGCATAACGCTTAACGCGTAACGCAAAACTCATAACGCATAGCCCATAACGCATAACGCATAACGCATAATGCAAAAGTCATAACGCATAACGCATAACGCATAACGCATAACGCATAACGCATAACGCATAACGCATAACGCATAACGCATAACGCATAACGCATAACGCATAACGCATAACGCATAACGCATAACGCATAACGCATAACGCATAACGCATAACGCATAACGCATAACGCATAACGCATAACGCATAACGCATAACGCATAACGCATAACGCATAACGCATAACGCATAACGCATAACGCATAACGCATAACGCATAACGCATAACGCATAACGCATAGCCCATAACGCATAACGCATAACGCATAATGCAAAAGTCATAACGCATAACGCATAACGCATAACGCATAACGCATAACGCATAACGCATAACGCATAACGCATAACGCATAACGCATAACGCATAACGCATAACGCATAACGCATAACGCATAACGCATAACGCATAACGCATAACGCATAACGCATAACGCATAACGCATAACGCATAACGCATAACGCATAACACAGAACGCATAACGCATAACGCATAACGCATAACGCATAACGCATAACGCATAACGCATAACGCATAACGCATAACGCATAACGCATAACGCATAACGCATAACGCATAACGCATAACGCATAACGCATAACGCATAACGCATAACGCATAACGCATAACGCATAACGCATAACGCATAACGCATAACGCATAACGCATAACGCATAACGCATAACGCATAACGCATAACGCATA